>NC_051158.1:94384458-94399458 GCF_013339745.2 Dermacentor silvarum
AAAGCTTCTAGAATCTCAATAACAGACTACTTATGTTCTGAGAGAAAGTGAGGGGTACTGACAATATCTCTAATCTTTTGTGTGAGCCTTCACCTTGAACGAAAATGGAATAAAAATATTTACCTTTGCAAGCCTGAGAATCCAAACATTCGCAAAATTTTGAGGAGCCACATTAAATTTTTGAGATATGGACAATGAAAAGTGTGCCTAAGTACAAGTGCACACTGAACACACTTCAGTGGTTGAGTGGCCAGCTGCGAATGAAAAAGCGTCCATAGCTGCTACCTCGAGGTAACTGCTAGGTTGCACGCGTGTTTCTCCTACAGCCCATGTACCTGGCAAGGGGAATGGTTATACGTAGTCCTGTGCTTTTTCTTTTGTAGCGTTAGCTACACTGGCCTAGCCAAGCCCGTTTCGCGCGGCACATCAAGAGCCGTGCTGCGCATGCGCAAGGATCAGTAATGTCACACGGCTTGCGCACCGGAGCCACCGGAGCCGGCACCTCTCGCGCACTCCGCCGCCGCCACGCGCGACTCACCGCCGCCGGTCTGCGCATTCCAGAGGAGTGACGTCGTAGCCGTGGTAGACGCACTGGCGCCGGCGCGCGCTCGCTGTGGAGTCGCCGTCTGACACTGCGCTGGAGCCGCTGCGCTTCTGACTGGCGTTTGCCAGTGTGGTATAGCCACGCTGCTCAACAGCGCAGAAGAACGGAGAAGCTTGACTCATCAGATCCCGAAGTAGTTGCCTGGCAATTAGCGGTTGAGCGTAGGAGACAACCAGGAAAGCTAAGAATAATCAGCTGAACCTTTGCTAACTCTACGTATATCCTGGCATAGCCGAGCTAAGCCACTGCAACTTTTTTAACACGAAAGTGTTTTATGCCGGGGTCCACCAAGACTTCACTGACGTATTTCCGTCACGGAAATACGTCACACGAACATACACGAACATAATACAAAGAAAGAAACCAGAAGAAAAAGTTCCACAAACATGCAAAATTTGGAAATCGAACCCACGACCTCTCGGTCCGCGACGATAGATCGCCGAGCGTTTAACCCATTGCGCCACAAACGCATTTGCAGAGAGCTACACAGACGCGCCTTATATATCTAACACTCCTCCGTGCACCCGCGCTCTTGCTCGGGGCGGTGCCGCCGCCTACGAGCAGAAAAGAGAAGTACTGCATTATGACACTAACGCGCACCGACAGTGAACGCTTCGGTGGTCTCAGCACTACGACGCCTCGATGCCAGCATTCGAAGGGACGCTGGCATCAAGAAGCACTACCAACGCCACCTAGGTGGCGTTCACCGTACTCAGCACAGCGGAGCGTGGCCTCCGCATTTAGCTCTGAAAATGTTTCTGAAGTTGATCGCGGAGGCTGCAATTACGACGCGCTGTACGCGCTGATTTGACTCGGTGACGATTCAGTTACGTGCTTTGTCTTGCGCGTTGTATTAGTGTGTCAGTTACGTGCTTCGTCTTTCGCGTTGTGCTAGCGTGTGCAGCGTAGTGCAGCTTCCATATGCACGACGGTTGCTCATGGTCATCGACGTTGGTAGTCGTGATGGAGGAGACGTGCCACCAGGCGTCAGCGTGGGTGCATCAACGCCTAAGGGCGCTTTAGCCACAAAACACCAATAGACATTATATATCAATGTGCAATAAACATTACACTACTTCTGTGAAGACACGTTTCACTTTCGTGTTCTATACCGATTCCTATATAAGAGGGATCAACCACATTTTTTTTCAATAGGTGGTGGCTAGCTGATTCCATCTGTTTATGTATTTATCATTTGTGTGCATCTTATGTGCATGTATTTGTGTCATGTTCTGATTGTTATACATGCAGTGATGCAAGCATCTTTTTTTAATATATTGCACTACAGTAATTTATTCAACTTTGTGTTCAAATGTACAAAATGTGGCCACCCAGTAATGGCTAGGACAGCCAGCAGGATTGGCAAAAAATATGATGCAGATCCAATGCACTTGCTTGAATCGACATGAGGCGAAGCTTTCACGCAACGGTCAGTTAAACTCTAGAAAACTAACTACAGTGTTTACAGTTGTCCTTATTTCACCCGATGGCAACACGTACTCATAGACAATGTTTGCTTATTCACCGCACAGGTCACATAATGTAATGTATACATAGCACGGTGAACTCACTCAAACGTCGGCTCACTAAGACTTCGAACTAACCGTGAGTCTGAGTTTGTTTGAGCCTGACTGAGTAGAATTTTGGTGAATACGAGTAAGAGCAAGCTCAGTTGAGTAAACTTTTAGTGAATATTGTCGGCTTGCGCACCGGAGCCACCGGAGCCGGCACCTCTCGCGCACTCCGCCGCCGCCGCGCGCGACTCACCGCCGCCGGTCTGCGCATTCCAGAGGAGTGACGTCGTAGCCGTGGTAGACGCACTGGCGCCGGTGCGCGCTCGCTGTGGAGTCGCCGTCTGACACTGCGCTGGAGCCGCTGCGCTTCTGACTGGCGTTTGCCAGTGTGGTATAGCCACGCTGCTCAACAGCGCAGAAGAACGGAGAAGCTTGACTCATCAGATCCCGAAGTAGTTGCCTGGCAATTAGCGGTTGAGCGTAGGAGACAACCAGGAAAGCTAAGAATAATCAGCTGAACCTTTGCTAACGCTACGTATATCCTGGCATAGCCGAGCTAAGCCACTGCAACTTTTTTAACACGAAAGTGTTTTATGCCGGGGTCCACCAAGACTTCACTGACGTATTTCCGTCACGGAAATACGTCACACGAACATACACGAACATAATACAAAGAAAGAAACCAGAAGAAAAAGTTCCACAAACATGCAAAATTTGGAAATCGAACCCACGACCTCTCGGTCCGCGACGATAGATCGCCGAGCGTTAACCCATTGCGCCACAAACGCATTTGCAGAGAGCTACACAGACGCGCCTTATATATCTAACACTCCTCCGTGCACCCGCGCTCTTGCTCGGGGCGGTGCCGCCGCCTACGAGCAGAAAAGAGAAGTACTGCATTATGACACTAACGCGCACCGACAGTGAACGCTTCGGTGGTCTCAGCACTACGACGCCTCGATGCCAGCATTCGAAGGGACGCTGGCATCAAGAAGCACTACCAACGCCACCTAGGTGGCGTTCACCGTACTCAGCACAGCGGAGCGTGGCCTCCGCATTTAGCTCTGAAAATGTTTCTGAAGTTGATCGCGGAGGCTTCAATTACGACGCGCTGTACGCGCTGATTTGACTCGGTGACGATTCAGTTACGTGCTTTGTCTTGCGCGTTGTATTAGTGTGTCAGTTACGTGCTTCGTCTTTCGCGTTGTGCTAGCGTGTGCAGCGTAGTGCAGCTTCCATATGCACGACGGTTGCTCATGGTCATCGACGTTGGTAGTCGTGATGGAGGAGACGTGCCACCAGGCGTCAGCGTGGGTGCATCAACGCCTAAGGGCGCTTTAGCCACAAAACACCAATAGACATTATATATCAATGTGCAATAAACATTACACTACTTCTGTGAAGACACGTTTCACTTTCGTGTTCTATACCGATTCCTATATAAGAGGGATCAACCACATTTTTTTTCAATAGGTGGTGGCTAGCTGATTCCATCTGTTTATGTATTTATCATTTGTGTGCATCTTATGTGCATGTATTTGTGTCATGTTCTGATTGTTATACATGCAGTGATGCAAGCATCTTTTTTAATATATTGCACTACAGTAATTTATTCAACTTTGTGTTCAAATGTACAAAATGTGGCCACCCAGTAATGGCTAGGACAGCCAGCAGGATTGGCAAAAAATATGATGCAGATCCAATGCACTAGCTTGAATCGACATGAGGCGAAGCTTTCACGCAACGGTCAGTTAAACTCTAGAAAACTAACTACAGTGTTTACAGTTGTCCTTATTTCACCCGATGGCAACACGTACTCATAGACAATGTTTGCTTATTCACCGCACAGGTCACATAATGTAATGTATCTTCTGACTGGCGTTTGCCAGTGTGGTATAGCCACGCTGCTCAACAGCGCAGAAGAACGGAGAAGCTTGACTCATCAGATCCCGAAGTAGTTGCCTGGCAATTAGCGGTTGAGCGTAGGAGACAACCAGGAAAGCTAAGAATAATCAGCTGAACCTTTGCTAACGCTACGTATATCCTGGCATAGCCGAGCTAAGCCACTGCAACTTTTTTAACACGAAAGTGTTTTATGCAGATCCCGAAGTAGTTGCCTGGCAATTAGCGGTTGAGCGTAGGAGACAACCAGGAAAGCTAAGAATAATCAGCTGAACCTTTGCTAACGCTACGTATATCCTGGCATAGCCGAGCTAAGCCACTGCAACTTTTTTAACACGAAAGTGTTTTATGCCGGGGTCCACCACCAGAAGAAAAAGTTCCACAAACATGCAAAATTTGGAAATCGAACCCACGACCTCTCGGTCCGCGACGATAGATCGCCGAGCGTTTAACCCATTGCGCCACAAACGCATTTGCCGAGAGCTACACAGACGCGCCTTATATATCTAACACTCCTCCGTGCACCCGCGCTCTTGCTCGGGGCGGTGCCGCCGCCTACGAGCAGAAAAGAGAAGTACTGCATTATGACACTAACGCGCACCGACAGTGAACGCTTCGGTGGTCTCAGCACTACGACGCCTCGATGCCAGCATTCGAAGGGACGCTGGCATCAAGAAGCACTACCAACGCCACCTAGGTGGCGTTCACCGTACTCAGCACAGCGGAGCGTGGCCTCCGCATTTAGCTCTGAAAATGTTTCTGAAGTTGATCGCGGAGGCGATCGCGGAGTTGATCGCGCGACTCACCGCCGCCGGTCTGCGCATTCCAGAGGAGTGACGTCGTAGCCGTGGTAGACGCACTGGCGCCGGTGCGCGCTCGCTGTGGAGTCGCCGTCTGACACTGCGCTGGAGCCGCTGCGCTTCTGACTGGCGTTTGCCAGTGTGGTATAGCCACGCTGCTCAACAGCGCAGAAGAACGGAGAAGCTTGACTCATCAGATCCCGAAGTAGTTGCCTGGCAATTAGCGGTTGAGCGTAGGAGACAACCAGGAAAGCTAAGAATAATCAGCTGAACCTTTGCTAACGCTACGTATATCCTGGCATAGCCGAGCTAAGCCACTGCAACTTTTTTAACACGAAAGTGTTTTATGCCGGGGTCCACCAAGACTTCACTGACGTATTTCCGTCACGGAAATACGTCACACGAACATACACGAACATAATACAAAGAAAGAAACCAGAAGAAAAAGTTCCACAAACATGCAAAATTTGGAAATCGAACCCACGACCTCTCGGTCCGCGACGATAGATCGAATTTCGGCGCAATTTCGACGGAAAAATCGCAGCGATTGCTGCGACGCTGCGACCAACCGGTTGGTCGCAGCCGAAAATCGCAGAATCGGCCCTGCGACTGCGATTTTCGTCGCATGCGACGGAAATCGCACTTCCGGTGCGATAATCGCAGTGCAAAATCGCACCATGTGAAACGGCCTTAACACCTTGGACTACGTGTGCACGCGACAACTACTATAGTCAACTATAACAACTATAGTCAGGGAAAGCTCATCCAAGTATAATTTTAGTGAATATGAGTCAAAGCAAGCTTGGCAAGTAGATTTTTGGTGAATATGACTCAGTGCAAGCTCACCTGAGTAGAATTTTGATGAATATAAGTCAGAGCAAGCTTGGCTAAGTAGATATTTGGTGAATGTGACTCGGTGCACGCTTGCCTGAGTAGAATCTTTGTGAATATTAGTCAGATCAAGCTCGGCCGAGTATAATTTTGGTGAATAAGGGTCAGAGTAAGCTCGGATAAGTAGAATTTTGGTGAATATGACTCTGAGCAAGTTCGATTGAGTAATGATGGCATATGGTTATACGAGTTTATGCGGCAATACATGTAAGTGCAGACTCATTAGCAACATTGCCTCCATCTTGATGGGCAATACCTACGCCTCGTGATGAGTCTGCACACTTTATGAGCGGTGGACATGCAATACCCACCCACACTTGAAAAGATACTATCATTCACACGAAGGAATGCAACCGGCTGACTTCACTGCACAGTTTTGATCTGCTTTTGTTTAATGTATGATCTACTACTTATAAAAACCAGATGCCTGCCTGCTTTTCGCATTATTGCATGTGTTTTACAGGAAGTAGAGACAGAGAAGCAAGAAAAGGCAAGGATGTTTATGGCTAAGTAGTTTCTTAGAGTACTGCGATATGTTACAACCAGCATAAACAAAAGTAATTCGATGCACTGAAGTAAGCGAAATGTGCAATTACCTTTTAATGTGAGGGTTAATACAGATGCAGTAAGGATACAAAGTCTGCAACACACTGAGGGTTTATTGGTTTTTTTATCCAGGAGAAAAATGATGCATCAGAAAAATGAGAAAAAGCTGTTTAAATATTGCTTCGAAAACAAATTGGCAATACGGCTTATTCTCAGTCAAAGCGTGAAATATGCTATTGTAGAACATTCATTACGATATCCAGTTTGCACGTTCGCTTTGCGTCTCGCAGCGGAAGTAACAGAACCTTGAAATTAGATAATTAATTGGGGAAAATGCGCATGAAAGCCCTAACCAACCGACTGCAACTAAATGGTCGCGCGTATAGCGTGACCTATTGACCACAGCATTTGTCCGTAGTTGCATATTCTTTAAATTGTTCCGTCCGTAAAAGCATACCGCAATAAAACTGTGGCGTTTTCGTATATCGCGAGAATTGTCTCCAGAATCAGCAAATTGGGACGACATCCGAAGGCCATGCCTTCCCGTGAGGGACACCTGTAGTATTTACCAACTCGCATCGCGTGTGAATAACGGAAAATCACGCAAAAGTACGTACTATCAGCACCCGAGGCCAACCTAAAAAACAGCGTCGCCAGATTAGCAACGTAGCGTGTCAACAAACTCATAGAAATCACAGAACCGAATCTGACCTACGAGTTCTTATCTGCACTGTTCACGTGTCGGTGCTGATGTTACGTACCGATTGCGCAATCCAAGGTTCCACTCAATTAGTTGCACTGTTCGAGGCTTGTTGATCCAATATTTATAGACAATAGACAAAAAAAGTATCTATAAACGTTGCGTTGAGCGACCGCCGCCATTTTCCAAAACAGACCGTGAAATACCTCTCGGCGCAATTTCGACGGAAAAATCGCAGCGATTGCTGCGACGCTGCGACCAACCGGTTGGTCGCAGCCGAAAATCGCAGAATCGGCCCTGCGACTGCGATTTTCGTCGCATGCGACGGAAATCGCACTTCCGGTGCGATAATCGCAGTGCAAAATCGCACCATGTGAAACGGCCTTAACACCTTGGACTACGTGTGCACGCGACAACTGGCACTACGAAACGCAGTACAACTTCACATTCGCTAGCACAACAAGGACAGGGCACAGGTCCTGATGAATACGGATCACAAGGCGAACTTGCACGAATTATTGAACAACGCCGCCCGTGTGATCTTTCCCTTTTCATCCTGTGTGGTCCTTCGCGGGTTTCTACAAAACCGATATTACGTTATATGTGGTATCGTTATAAGTGGACTGCACTGTAGAAACAAGATTTGCCGATTAATTCGGTAGGTGGAATTGTGTTGATGTAGTAAGCATTTGCTTATTGCTCTCTTGGTAGGTTCGCTAATTCGACATTTGGTTCATTTTAATTTTTTTTCTGTCTTGACAAATACGTACCCTTCACCCGCCCGCCTCCACCGTATATTCCCTGAAGTTTACAGTCACCCCAACTGCCGGTGCTGTGGCACTCACCCGGCTACGCTTCCGCGTATGCTGTGGGAGTACCCAGCACAGTACACACAAATTAATACTACGACCCCCTCGTCGAGGTTGCGTGAGGCTCTGCGGAGCTCCGCCCTCGACGACCAAACCTGGGCGACCCAGCACGCCCGTGAGGCGGCGGCGAGGCAAGCCCTCGACGTCCCCTCATGGGAGGCTTAGGCCCCGCCATCATAAAGTGCTGGTTCCACAATAAAAGTTTATTCCTCCTCCTCCCCTCTTGTCAACTCCGAATCCGCCCTTTGCATGTCCCGAGTGCGCATGCACTGTACCCTAACGGCGAGCGCCGAAAACGTTTTGTACGACGCACGCGTATGCAGCATAGCCGTCGAGCACGCGAACTCTTTATTGTCGGCGCTGTGCCGGTCGATGACGCGGTATTTGCGCTGTGTTTCGGTCGAAACTTCAGCTGTTCACAGCGATATTCGGTTAACGTCCGGTACATCAGAATATATGCCGACACGACACCGATGTCGGTCAGAAGTCGACCTCACGCCGGTGCCAGCGCTCGGCCGGCTGTAGTTGTCATACTGTGCCAGTGGGAGACCTATATTGTCATACAAGTATATGACGAAAAAGCGACCGACGACGCCGACAAAACCAGTGTGCAGATAGCCGTGCGAGCGGCCGCCGAGTGAGAACATCGCACCGACAATGTGAACATCACCGCAAATGCGCTCGTGTATGTATTTATTCAGGCTCAAATTCTGTCGAAACGTGCTTCCGACGCTAAAATGCAACATTTCCAGCCCTTTACAGCCCTCCACATCAAGTTTGACGTGGTGTCGATCTCGTTCAGGCAGCTTCATACGCCTAACACAGCCTACGAGTTCGTCCGTTACCGGCGGACCTAAAATATAGGATAAGCAAGTCTGACGAAGGAAACTGCTTATATAGTTCGGTACTGACCTTACCGACTTGAAGTGAACCACTCTTAGCATAGTACGATGCACACACAGAGTGGGAAGGGGCGACACGGCGCAGTGCTAATACCGCGGTACGGGCACCGTTCTTGAACGAAGGCTGTCGGTCGCAGTTGCCGGCGCTTCCATGAACGAAGTGCAACTACGGAGGGTGTATTTTTATGCTGCCAGATTTAGTAGTTACCGAAAACACAGTTTGCCTCTTATGCTAAACAGGCAACAAGTGATGGCCCGTTCGATACTGTATCGTAAGCAACAACAACACTCATTGCCACGCGAGTACGGCGGGCATCGGCATTTTCGCGTGCCAGTGCGGCTAGGGGGTCGTTGTCGCCGTTTTCGATGTGCCCGGGACGTTCATGCCTTCTCGTCTCAGTGTGATCGCTTCTGATATGTGCATGATAAGTGTTCATATATGCTTTGAACATTTACTCATTATTTCTTGTGAGCGGTGCACGGTTTCTACTGTACTTGAAGCGAACAGCGAGCGGTGGCCAGCGAGCATGCCGATGTAAACAAATGCGCCGTTCTTGCGTTGCATAAATACTCTGGGCGCAGTGTTGCCCCTTCAAAGACCTATCACTGTGGTCAAGACTCGGCTATAAAAGCAGTTTCAAATCCTATTAGCGTACGTTCAGTGCAGGTCTAACAGTGGCAAATGCATGAACTCGGCTGCTATATACGATACGGCTAACCTCCGCTGAGCGGAATCGACCCCAGCTTAAACTTGATGTGGGCGGCTGGTGAGTGCTCACGTTCGTGAATTTTACCTTCCGAAGCATGTTTGGACTCATATTCGGAACGAATAAATATGAATAACAGAATACAAGCGTACGCGCTGTGTCAATCGCGTTACGGTGAGATGTATTTGTTCAGAGGCACATCGCACGGGGACTGGTTTTTTCGGCGTAGCTGCACGAAATCCCGTCATCATATTTCGACGACTTGCGGTTGTAAGTCGCACCAGAGTCATTGCCGGCCTAGGCATCCTGTCCAACAAGCGGTCGTTCACACAAAACGAAAATTACAACGACTGACAAATGCACAAACCCATTTCAGCTCGCTTCTTGCAGCGTGCCTCTGCGTCTCGCGGGGCCCCGACGTCGTACATATTGTTTCTCGCGCTGCCCGCTAAGGTGGCGAAACAGTGCAATGCAAAAGGCGGATTGCTGGGGCTTTACATGTCAAAACCACGATATTATTGGTAGACATGACGCAGTGGGGGACTCCGGGTTTATTTTGACCACCTGGGGTTCTTTAGAGAGAGAGAGAAAGCGAAGAGAGGAAAGGCAGGGAGGTCAACCAGACGAACGTCCGGTCTGCTACCCTACCCAAGGGGTAAGGGAAAAGGGGAATAAAAAGAGGAAGAGAGTGAGCATTGTGTGTGCAGCGAAGCACCATGACACCAAAGTCAAGTCCCATAGCTGGTGATGTGCGTTGAAGACACCTGACATGAACCAAGGGCCAGTGGTCGTTGCGTGAATAGGAGGCTGCGGGTGAGCCATTGGGCTTACTCGAGACTTGCAAGCACTGGATTAAGAGCATCCAGTACTAGCACTGCACTTCGCGCTGCCTACGGCAAGCTGCATACGCAGTATGCAGCTTGCTTAAGAGTATACGAAAGGTAAACGTGTAACTAAATCTAAGTACACGGGTGTTCCTGCATTTCGTCGCCATTGAAATGCGGCCGCCGTGACCGGGAATCAAATGTACGTCCTCGAGCCAGCAGCGTGAACCTACTAAGCTAACACGGTGGGTGATGTTCATGTGACGTGGTGCACTGATGTCATCGTAGCAAACATGCTTCGATATTGCACAATGAGTACCTGCATCTGTGACGTAACATGTGCATGTGTGCGCAGCCACGCTGCCTGCTCAGCCAGCTAAAACTTAGCCTTCGAAATGTGTTTCTACTCGATCAGAGCCACCTATGGAGCGTGGATTAGGGCGCCATTTATAGCCCAAACAAATCCAAGTCGCAGATTTTCAGTAGCCCAAATATAGCCACATAGTCAACTCGTCCAAGATGACGCCAAAAAAATTTTTCGTTAGCCCAATTTGGCTATATATAGCCAAACCTGGCAACACTGCGCTGGCGTTCTCCCTAAGTCCGAATTAGTGATACCATGCGAAAGCGGTATCCACCTGCAGCATTAAGATATATCGGGCTAGTTGGTTCATACTGAAAGAAAGGTAAACTGCATGATAAGAAGAAACGCATACGACGAAGCCCAGAAGCTGCGTTTTTAAGTTCGTGTGTTTCTTCCTGCCGCCTATACCTTTCGCGCAGTTTACTTTTCCCATACAGCAGCTTGGCACGTTTTCTCGCTGCTTGTACTTGCTTAAAACTTTGGTCCAGGGCAGTTATACGCCAGCTAGCGAAATCAAATTTGTTATCCACAAAAATAACAGCACAACATCCTTGTAAACCAATTAATGCTTTATTAAAGAAAATGAAGTAAAAGACAACTGTATGCCCCTATATATAGCTAAGACTTAAACTGTCAGAAGGGAGATAATCTAGGCAAATTATTTGGGCCTACGTGGAAACCAACTCCACCTACAGCAGCTTGGGACGTTTGCTCGCTGCCGTTACTTCAAGACTGGATCCCCGCCGCTGCTCGAGGAACCTTGCCTAACTATAGGAACCTTGCATTTTTATGCAAGGCTCCTGCAAGGTATGTGTGTATGCATGTGCGTGATTAAATAAAAATTAGCGTAGCTTGCAGAAGTGGCGCAAGGCTAAAGAAATAGCGGAGCTGATCGGCACCTACCTAGTACTGGGCTTACGGGTTATTCTTTTCCGAAATTTATTGATTATTGATCAATTATCAATTGATTGGCTATTGCAAGGTATTGGCCACGTATTTGGGCTAGGCTAAGCACTACCAAGTCATCCCCAGCATTTACCGGAATTTATTGTATAATGATCGATTATCGATCAGCTATTGATTGGCTATCGCAAGGTATTGGCCACATATTTGGGCTGGACAAAGCACTGCCAAGTCATCCTCAGAATTTTCCGGAATTTATTGATTATTGATCGACAATCGATTATCAATTGATAGGCTATCGCAATGTATTGGCCACGTATTTGGGCTAGGCTAAGCACTACCAAGTCATCCCCAGCATTTACCGGAATTTATTGTATAATGATCGATTATCGATCAGCTATTGATTGGCTATCGCAAGGTATTGGCCACATATTTGGGCTGGACAAAGCACTGCCAAGTCATCCTCAGAATTTTCCGGAATTTATTGATTATTGATCGACAATCGATTAGCTATTGATAGGCTATCGCAATGTATTGGCCACGTATTTGGGCTAGGCTAAGCACTACCAAGTCATCCCTAGCATTTTCCGGAATTTATTTTTTATTGATTGATTAGCTATTCATTGGCTATCGCAAGGTATTGGCCACTTATTTAGGCTAGACTAAGCACAAACAAGTCATCCCCAGCATTTCCGGAATTTATTGATTATTGATCGATTATCGATTAGCTATTGATAGGCTATCGCAAGGTGATGCGAGGTGCAGCTGTGCGCCTCGCTAAGCGAGTTTTTGCGAACACTACGCGGGGGAGCAAAAAGCTTAGACAGCTCCGCTGTTAAAAATTTAATGATGCGTGCACTCAGTTTCTGAAAGCGCAAGGGGCACCCAACGCGTCTCAGCGTATTCTCTGACAGCTCTTCTAAGATGGCCCAGAACAGGTCACCAAACATCTCTCTTCATTTGCGTTTTTTTCCCCGGCTGGTTCGGCAGATACGAGGGAAGGTTCGGGAACACTTTCGACACCGCACCCTCGGCAAGTGTCCACTTGTCTCGTGACACCTCAACCGTCTGTCCATTGATAATATGCACAAACACTTTAAGATATGCTGCTCATGCGTACAAGACGGGGTGCTGATCATACGCAGAACGTACCGAACCCACTACCTTCGAGTGCAAGTAAACATACAAGCACGAAGAGCATTGAGACTGAGAAATCTAAAGCCGCGGAAGACTGCCCTGCGCTTCCGCGCACACATCCTGCCAAGGAGCCTCCCCGCCTGATGTCTACTTCCACGCACACTTCAGTGGATGAAGTACCAAGAGTTGACCGACAGATCATACCGATGCTGCGGTCCCTAATGAATGTTATTTAAGAGCTACTGACAAGTATTGCAACCCCAGCCGCTCGAAGTGGTCTGCCAGTGCTGGACGCGCTGAGCCCAGTCCTAGCAGCCCTCGAGTAGAACCATGGATGGCAATCACCAATCGTTCCGCCAAGAGGTCAGAGAGACATCTATTATCCAGTGGAACGCCAGAGGACTTAGATGTCGGATGCCTGACTTTCGCCAGTTTGTATACTCTAACCGTTTCCCAATCATCGCAATCTGTGAACCGAAATTATCAAACCCAATCCGACTATCCGGCTACAAATCAATGATGTCCTCAACTTGCAGCGAAAGCAGCAAGGTCGTTGCATTTATTCGTCGGGAGCTTACCTACGTCGTTCAGCAAGTGCCACCTCATGATGAGAATCAGTATGTTTGCCTGACTGTTAAGAAGACAAAGGTAGCCTTTACACTGGTGGGTACCTACTTATCCCCTTCAACCCGGTTTGTTAGCAAGAGACTAGAAGACATCTTGACAGCAACCCCTGGTCCATAGATTATCACGGGAGACTTTAACGCCCACCACCCTATCTGGGGAAGCTCTAAAATTAAGGCAACCGGCCGACGACGGGCTTCATTCGCATCTGACCATGGACTGCCCCTGCTTAATGATGGGAGCCCTACCTTTTTACGAGGCTCATCATACAGCAGTTGCTTAGACTTGGCTTTTGTGTCACATCGCTTGGCTACTCGTGTAAAGTTTTTTTTAGACATTGAGACACATGGGAGCGATCATATCCCCAGTTACCTTAAGATCAAGGGTTTGGCCTGCTGCCATTCGCCAAACACAACCCGGCGTATTGACTGGTCTACATTCGAAACCTGCATGGAAGAAGCTTGTCGCAACGGTCTCCCTTCTGGCCTTCAACAAGCTATCAAGGAGGCAACGCAGAATGCGATGTGCAGGCTGACATGCAATCCAAGGTTCTCCAAATCCGACGTGGAGTTAGAGCGACTCCGTGCGATTCGTCGGCGGGCCGAGCGAAGATACCGACGCACAAATTCCATCCATGATCTCAGAATAGCCAGACGCACGCAAAAGAAAATCCAGCGCCAAATGGCCAAACTCGAATCTCAACGGTGGGCAAAATTTTGTGAATCCCTAGATCCCCGAAAATCTGTTTCTCATATATGGAGAACCGTGCGAGGCCAACGTACAACTCCTGAACAACGCGTGCCATTCAAAGCCTTGGCACTTTTCCAACGTCGAGAGGACATCGAGGTAGCGGAAGATTTCTGCAGAAAGATTGCAGGTCAATCAACCTACACAGGCTCCCTTGGTACGGATAGCATTGAGCCCCATACACGGGACTCACGCATGGACTTGCCTTTCACGACCGAGGAGCTTGATGCGGCTCTTGCCTTGTGTGATCGGTCGTCGTCTCCTGGACCAGATGGCATATTGTGCCACCTGGGTGAGCGAGCTCGAAATGCCTTGCTGGATATATTCAATGAATCCTGGCAGGATGGAAACGTTCCTCAAGAATGGAAGACAAGCCGCCTGGTGCCACTCCTCAAACCTGGCAAGTCACCACTAGAGCTCGCGTCATACCGCCCAATCGCGCTGGCAAGTTGCGTAGGGAAGGTGATGGAACGCATGATCCTTGCCAGATTGGAGTGGTACCTAGAACGCTACCAAGTTTATCCAAATGCTATGGCCGGCTCTCGACGTCTCCGCTGCTCCATCGATAATGTCATCGATCTGGTCACTTACATCCAGCATCAAAAGAATGTAAACGATTATCGGTCGCTATGTTTCTGGACGTAAAAGGAGCTTATGACAACGTTGCTCATGATGCCATACTTGATGCTCTGGAATCGGTTGGCCTTGGTGGCCGCGTGTACCGGTGGACCCGCAACTACTTACACATGAGGTCATTCTTTGTGCAGACCGAGTACGGTCCGACGTCTCAACACTGCACATACCGTGGTGTTCCCCAAGGTGTCGTCTTGAGCCCCACACTATTCAACCTTGTTCTTGTCGGTCTCGTGGAACGCATACCAAATGCTGTCCATATATCAATATATGCCGATGACATCTGCGTGTGGACGTCAGGTGTAACACGTCCTCAGGTGCGCGCGAGACTTC
>NC_051158.1:94404458-94417169 GCF_013339745.2 Dermacentor silvarum
TCCGGTGAGCTCGGCGACAGTCCGGCCCACAGAATTCGTCGACAGCTCGGGCTGACGGCGTCTTACTCTAGCGTAGACATTGCAGATAACCTGCTTGGTTTGTTTGGAGACCCACTTCTTGTCACACTTAGAGTATAGCCTCCTGGGAGAACGAAAAGGAGAGTTTGCGGCCACATACGGTACTGCCGGTACTGGGGGCGCCATGTTTACTACGAGAGCAAGCAGCGTGCGGAAAACGTGGTGCCGTCCCATAAATAAAAAAGAAAAAAAATTAAAGCGCACGATAACTTTTTTCCATGAACAGCTTCCCATACTTGTTCTATATTTATAATTAATGAAGTTTTATTTATTCGGGCCAAGTAACTCTTAGAATCAGAAAATAAAATAGGTACTATTTCCTGGCGCGCGCGCACGCAGGCGGTTCGGCTCTGTAGCTTCCACAGTGCTGTCAAGGAAAATCGCCGAGTATAGACAATGGTCGAGTGGGCCGAACGGCGCTCTCCCGCTGAGGCGCCGCGTGTGGAAAAAAAATGTCACAGCTTCGCCCTAAGGGCGAAGCAATGAATGCGATAGCAACACAGCAATGTCATACGAACTAAGGTGAGCGGCTTTGGTAGCAATATGAATCGTAGTAAACATGAGCTGATTAAGTAAGTAGGTGTGCTGCGGCGTAAGTAGACCGACATGGAGAGACTCGATGACCAGGCGAAGGCGCGTGTGAAACGGTGGTGTTGATGAAAGCGCTTCCCGCGGGCAGCACGTGCGAAGGGACACACCTGTAGCGCTGCACTGCCGATCCGGGCCGCATTGCATGTGTAGCGTGCGTTGGAAAATGTGGCCCGACTATTACTAACTGAATGAACAAGCGTGGTGTGAGCGCGCACAAACAAACATGAATAGATCACACTGAATGACTGCAGACAACGACTGTCAAAACGCTGGCAGCAAGCGCATACGCCGCAGCGGGCGAAGGTACGTGCGGTCTATCGCATCAACGGAAACTGAGCGCCGAATGCACAGTGCATACAGAGGTTAGAGCTGTGTGGAGATAAGAGACGGCGCGGGCGAGCGGCGCGCGCGGTTGTTGGCAGAGTAGAAGTGCGCCCCCCCCCCCCCCCCCCCGCTCCCTCCGGCGCTGGCTTCCCGCTTCCTTGCTTGCGCGTGGGAGATTGAGTGCGTTCGCTCTCCGTGATAGCGCGCGTCCCCGCACGCTTCCGCTCGGGCATACGGCGCGCGGCGACGATTTTATCTATACGGAACCTCATGGCGACGGCGACGACGACGGCGACGACGACGGCGACGCCAACGGCAGAAATCCGGTTGAAGTGTCCATATAATTGCTATCGCAATAAAATGTGCGAGGGCCCTGCGAGCGAACTGGATTGGGGCGGTGACGCGCTCCGCGGCATATTAAACGTACTTTCACTGGGGGCTCCGAGGCGAATTGCGCATAGTACGCTCTTAAAATAGTGCTTTATTTCTACTGCAAATTCATGTTTACACCATTTTGCCAAACATATATATTTGAGACATAGATTATACAACGTGACGTCTTCAATTTTGCTGTCGCTGTCAAGCGCTTCGTCTGCTAGCGAGCGCGCGTTCGCTACGCGGAAGCTAGCGGACGCCCAGTTTTTCTCGCAGAACGTCTGTACAGTACTTTTTTTTATGTTTTAGTTGCTTTGGTGCGCCCATGACTCTTGACGGACGGTACCAAATGTAGTTTTAGCCAGGTGAACTGCTGTTTGCACCACTGTCTTCTAAAAGTAACTGGTATGTCTGCAACATGAAGCTACGTAAGAAAATTTTATTATTGATGTCGTGTCATTTTATGCGCGCTTCTTGTTGGTGGATATTTATCAGGGACAATGTTCGAAGAAAACAACATTAGAGTGAAATAAACCAGTTTTATTAACTGCGTGGCGTGAAGAATGACCAATGTATTTCTACGTAATTAAATAAAAGGGTACATAGGACATATATATTCACGATATATATGTAAGGGGGAAAATAGGAAATATTTTAAATGCACCAATGGAATAAGTGATAACTCCCGACCGACCGGAATAAGCATAGGTGTCTGCAGTAACAAACACACTTAATTATTAGTGAATACTGCACATAAAACTCTCATTCGCAGAAATAATGTTCATAGCAGTCAAAACCATTTATATATATATATATATATATATATATATATATATATATATATATATATATGTGTGTGTGTGTGTGTGTGTGTGTGTGTGTGTGTGTGTGTGTGTGTGTGTGTGGTGTGTGTGTGTGTGTGCGTGTGCGTGTGTGTGTGTGTGTGTGTGTGTGTGTGTGTTTGTGTGTGTGTGTATTTCCGCCGCCACTCGCCATGCTGGTAGAAATCTGGTCGAATTTGTCAAAGGATTACCCGGGTCACCGAACGTCCAGCTGCGGCACAACAAGCTCATTGTTAACAATAAACGCTGTATGTACGACCGAGCCAGCATCAGCATTAAAGCGCTAAACCCACCCATTTCCGGTACTCAACAGGCGAGAGTCACTTGAATCAAATGTTGACACGTGCAATTCCGCTATCACTGCACTCACTGAAACCTGGTTTCACCCACTGACAACGAAGTATTTGATGACGCGCGCAGCTTCAGCATTTATCGCTGTGACCATGAATCACGTGTAGGAGGCGGTGTTATGTTGGCTATTTCGCGAAATATTCCGTCTGCCTATATTCCTGTTCACACTAATCTAGAAACTGTATGGGCGCATGCTCATATCTGTCACAAAAGCTTTGTGTTTGGGGTTCGCTATAGTCCGCCCAATAATTGCTCAAATTTTGCTGCCCATTTACATGATGCCATTGATACCATTTTTGCATGTCATCCTAACGCTTTCGTTTTTCTCCAGGTAGACTTCAACTTTCCCAATATTTCCTGGTGTTCTGATCCCGCGGCTTTGAAACCGTTTTCATCAGAAAATTTTATCAATGTTTGCGCGATATTTTCTCTTTATCAGCTTGTTTCACAACCTACAAGGCTATCGCACAATACGACAAGTACACTTGACCTTATACTAACGAACTGTCCTGATATGGTATCTGATTTATCGTATCTTCCTGGTATTAGCGATCATTTAGCGCTCTGCTTTGAAGTAAATATTGTCAGTCAATAAACCGGAGAGTCAAAACGTCCCTTCGTAATTACAGCAAAGTCAACTTTGAAGCTAATACTAATGAACTGTCTACCTTTCTAAACGCTTTCTTAGATGATGTTGAAAGCCGAACAACCTAGACTAACTGGAATATGTTTACTACAAAAGTGCATGAACTAATCGACAGGCGCGTACTTACACGCGCTATTTCTTCGCATTCAAAAGCGCTTTGGTATAACTCGCATTTAAAACGACTTTGTAACAAAAAGGCGGCTCTATCGCTCTGCCAAACATTCTCCTTTCTAGCCGCGGTGGGATGCATATGTGAAAGCGAATAATGCTTAAGTCCCCGCACTGAAAAGTTCTCGTAATAATTTCCTACAAAATACTTTCCCAACTATGCTCAGTAATGATCCAGAAAGGTTTTGGCGAACCATTCACCCCGACCGTAACAGCGAAATCACGTTACTGGACTCTTATCGTGAAGCAATCCCAGTTGCTTACTGCTCTGTGGTGTTAAATGATGTATTTTGCCTTAATTTTGTTACAACCTCGTCTACAACATTTCCCAACGTGCAGTGTTTTGCTTTTGTAACAATGGATCCAGTAATCATTCAACCCTTTGGCATCAAAAAAATTATCGAATCATTAAAAGCGTCCTCCAGTCCAAGAATTGACCTTATCAATGCTAAGTTCTTCGAAAGTACCAAGTACCAAGTAATATGCTATCAAAGATATTTCAGCAATCAATTGATGAATTCACACTGCCATCCGACTGGAAAGTCGGAAAGGTGGTTCCAGTTCATAAATTAGGAAGTAAATATTCGCCCTTAAACTACCGCCCGATTTCACTGACTAGTATTCCGTGTAAAATCATAGAACATGTCCTTTACACAAACATTGTTAATTTCCTTGATGCTAACTCGCTCTATTCGAAGGCTGAACATGGTTTCCGCCGATCTATTTCCTGCGAAACACAGTTGGCTTCCTTTACACACAAACTACATACAATTCTTGATGGTCGTTCTATAGCTGACTGTGTCTTCTTAGATTTTGTAAAAGCCTTCGAAAAAGTTTGCCACAGTTTACTTCTCTTTAAGTAAAGCAAATTGGACATTGATGGGAAACTTCTCTCGTGGATCGAATATTTTCTAACCGGACGCTCACAATTCGTGTCTGCCAACACTTTTAATTCCCCGTTGAGGCCAGTTCATTCTGGCGTGCCCCAAGGTTCAGTGCTCGGCCCCCTCCTGTTTCTCATTTATATTAATGACTTGCCGCAATGCGTGACCTCTAATATTCACTTATTCGCCGATCATTGCGTAGTATTCCGAGAAATTATTGACCAAAATGATGTTACGATCCTTCAAAACGATATCAACTATATATCTAACTGGTGTAAAGTATGGCTGATGGAACTCAACGCAACGAAATGTAAGGTATATTACGCGTCTCCCGTACAACTTCTTGCCCCACTTCCTAGTTGCTCGAGAACTGCGCTTTCGAATCTGTAACACCCTATTGCTACCTAGGTGTTCACATAAATTCCTCTCTTACTTGATCACTTCATATTAGCAAAATAATTAGCAGTGCTAACCGCTCGCAACGTTACCTCCGGTGCAACTTTTCATCCCTCCCTGTTTCTTTAAAACTCCTCCTTTACAAAACTTCAGTGCGAAGTAAACTCGAATATGCCGATTCCATCTGGGACCCCAGCACTCCTATATTAACCTCTGCCGTCGAGCCTGTCCAAAATAACGCTGTCCGCTTTATTCTAAGAAACGACAGTTGTACTGCCAGTATCACTTTAATGAAAGAGTCTTTACAGCTTGTGTCACTCGCCTGTCGCAGCAAGTTTCTTCACCTATGTATCTTCCACAAAATGTACTACAGTCCCGCGCTGCACAATTACCTTATTCTTCCTCCATCATACATTTCCCCCTCGTTTCGATCATGCACAAAAGGTGGGAATAATGTCGTGCTTAAAGCAAACATGCTATCAATCATTTGTAGCCCGCACCTCACAGGACTGGAACCACCTTCCGGGATCAGTCAGGTCCGCGGCTCACTACTCTAGTTTCATAGTGTTTTAAACACAAGTGTATTGCAATGTAACTAACCAAGTATGTAATTATGTTTGTTGTTGGTCGATTGCTTGAATTTTGTTGTTTCCCGCTTTTATCTCTACTTTTCAGCTAACATTGTATTAACAGAACAAAGCCTGTATCGTGTCTTTCTTCCCTTATGCTCAAGTCCCCTCTGTAATGCCTCTGGCCCTGAGGGTAATACTAATAAATAAATAAGTAAATAAACAAATAAATAAATAAATAAATAAATAAATAAATAAATAAATAAATAAATAAATAAATTGTAGTGAAGAAGAACGGGGAGCAAGCAGTAGTGGGGCGCTCTCATAGATGTAAGGCGTGAGCGCAGATCACGAGCTCTTGGCGCCAAGACCGTTGCTCTCTTGAGACTGTACTGGTTTTTCGCCTGCCGCTTGCCGTCAGTAAATCTCCTTATCAAAGTGGTTGAGGTGCTGGGTACCCTCTTCAAACCTGGAACTCCGAAGCCGGACATTGCCCACCACTGCCCCGACAATGCCTGATGACGCCACCCAAGCTCCGTCGGTCATCGTGTCAAGCGTGCTGCGCCAGCGCGACCCCACTTTCTTTAGTGGCACCGATGACCATGACGTAGAAGATTGGCTATCGTCGTTTGAAAGGGTGAGCGCGCACAATAAGTGGGACGACGCTACGAAACTACGCAACGTCCTGTTCTACCTAACAGACGTCGCAAACCTCTGGTTTCGTAACCACGAGTCGGACTTCGCCACTTGGACAACTTTCAAGACGAGCTTCGAGGAAGTGTTCGGTCGCCCCGCAGTGTGCAAGCTTCGCGCTGAACAGCGTCTACGCGGACGTGCGCAGCAGCAGGACGAGAACTTCACGAGCTATATTGAAGACGTCATTGACTTGTGCAAGCGCGTGAATCCTTCTATGATTGAGCAAGACAGGATAAAGCACATCATGAAAGGCATAGAAGACGACACCTTTCAGATGTTGCTGACCAAGGACCCACGCACCGTGTCTGAGCTCGTGACCTTGTACCAGAGCTTCGACGAGCTACGTAAGCAGCGCGTCCTAGCTCGGCGGCAGACGTCAACAGACGATTCCCTCGCTGCGTTGACCATCGGCGGCGACCGCACGGCGCTGCTGTCACAGATTAAGGAGCCTGTGCGTGAGGAAGTCGCTCGACAGCTTATATATATATATATATATATATATATATATATATATATATATATATACCAGAAAAGGCGATTCTGGGTCCGGGTAAATAGTCACAGTGAAGTAGACGCGCGTATGATGCGGTTTATTGACGTTTCTGCCGCGGTCCGGCCTTCATCAGAATACAATGCATGGCGTCAGTACAGTTTATATAAATGTGCACTAGAGCACTGCACGGGCTGATTTTTTCAGCCCGGGCCCGGCCCGGGCCCGTTTCTACGTTGGGCTTCCCGCCCGAGCCCGATCAAAACTTTTATGGCGAGACCCGGGCCCGTCCCGGGCCCTGAAATAATCTACGTTACCCGCCCGGCCCGGCCCGCCACCCCTTTACCTTAGGCCCGAGCCCGGCCCGAGCCCGGCCCGAACCCGGCCCGAGACCAAAAAATACGTGTTTTTCAGAGTTTAGACGCCCGAGAAAGACTCGCTGCACGTTACATGCACACCACCAGAAATCCCGAGCCCGGCCCGGGCCCGAGTCAAAAAGCACACGCCGTGCCCGAGCCCGGCCCGAGCCCGTGAAAAAACTTCTCTACCCGGCCCGGCCCGGCCCACGGGTCGGGCCGGGCCCGGGCTTTCGGGTAAGCCCGAGCCCGTGCAGTGCTCTAATGTGCACATCAACCGCATGAAGATATGTTTACATGAAAAACGATTAAAATGGGCTAACAAAATGCATGTCAATCGTTCAAAGGACAGCTGATACGTGTATAAACAGATGGCGTTTGCAAACACATCATCTAAAAATACAAAACATAAAAACGCACAGAAATGAAGGGCAAAAACCAATCGTCAGGTGACAACAAAAAACGTCACCCAATATGTGCTATGTTGCCAAGCAAACAGACACAAAAAAAGGGATTAGTGCCTTTAGTGATGTACTAGTAGAAAGGAGGAACAAGTGACGGGCTACGAAGACAGGCAACTCAATTTTCCTGCACTTTCATTCAAACCACACGCGGCGGTATCAAACTTATAGATAAGGAAGGATTCACGGGCTTCTCTATCATAATTTGAACGAAATCCATATTCAAGCAGCGTGACTTTCAGTTTATCAAATGAGTCGACAGGGCGGTGCACGTGTTTTGAGATGGCCAGGTTGGGCAACGTGTTAGCGTAGGATTTATGATTGTTAAAGCGCAATCTAAAAGGCCCTTCTGTTTGTCCGATGTACCATTTTTTGAACACCGTACATTGAAGCATATATATTACGTTTTTAGTGTCACAATCGAAATCGCCTTTGATTTTTAAACGAAAGTTTGAAGCCGTACTAGTCACCTGTTGCGATGTGCACATGTAGGGGCATACTTTACATTGCGGTTTTCGGAGAGGATGGCATCCGATCGCATCAGGGCAGTCAGTCTTAGATGATGATGATAGTATATCTCGAATATTTCTAGCTTTACGGTATACTGCTTTAGGTGGTTCAGAGAAGATATTTTTGAGGCGTTCACTTTGCATTAAAATATTGTGGTGTTTCTTCAGTACATGCGAAACACATGAGACTGACGCAGTGTGGGTTAGAACAAGATTTGTCTGAGGTGAGGGAGTTGGTTTGTTCGCAGTGGAAAGAAGCGTCCTTCGGTCATGCACGTCTGTGCGTTTCATTGCATCGTCAATTAATTGTGGTGGGTAATTTTGTTTGACTAAAGCGTTCTTTAAGGCACGGCAATTTTTTTTGAAACTCTGATTGCTCAGAACACATTCTCTTAAAACGTAAGGCTCGACTATAAGGAATGCTCGTCTTGCATTGTTTAACGTGACTGCTATCGAAGTGCAAATTTTGACATCTATCTGTCGGCTTTTTGTATAGGGCAGTAGATAGTTTATCATTTAGCAATGAAACGCTGACGTCAAGGAAGTTAATAGTAGATGCAGAATACGTGTGAGAAAATTATATGGATGGATGGGCATTGTTAAAGTCAGATATGAAGGAAAGCAGTTCCTGTTCACCATGAGGCCAAATCAGAAAAACATCGTCAATGTAACGTTTGTAATAAAAAGGTTTTAAGGTCCTGGTTAGCAAAAATTTATCTTCTAGCTTACCCATAAATATGTTGGGGTAGTTGGGGCCAATTCGCGTACCCAAAGACGTCCCACTAACTTGGACATAGTGCTGTCCTTCAAGTTCGAAGTTATTCAGTTTGAATTTTAAGGACTGCGCGAGAACTCCCTATTCGTGGATGAGGCCAGGTATCCGGAGAAGGAATCTTTCATGACCGTGGCGATCGACACGAAAGGAGAAACAACGTCGGCCTGCTCAATCAAAGCCCGGCACTCAGAAGCCGCGGAGAAAGTGGCCCTTGCACTAGCCATACTCAGCAGAGGTCAAAACTGAGTTGTCAGCGACTCTAAACCAGCAATTAGAAACTACACAAGAGGGTGGTTCTCTCCAGCGAAGCGGCCAGGATCCTAAATAGCAAGGCAAATGACTTCAAGAACGAAGTCATTACACGAAAATACTTGAAGTGGATTTCGGCGTACATGGGAGAAGATGAACAGGGACCGAACAACCCCTCCCCCCCCCCCCCATACCCAAATGAGACGGCTCATTTTGCCGCGAGCGAACTCACCATCCGCGGCTGGGAACACCCATCCCACGAATACGGGGGGAGGGCTGCGGCAGACATAACTCAAGACGATAAGGATAAGCTCATCACCTTCCACGACATGCTAGCTCGCTACAAGTAACAAACCGAAATATACCCACAACCCCACAAGAAACTGGATAGATCACAAGAAGCAGAGTGCAGACGTCTACAAGCGAGCACCTCCCAGGCAATTCAGGGACGATGGCTGTCACCTATGTAGACACGACTACATAGACGTAGAACACATCCTATGGAAATGCGCATACACTACAAAGCTCTTTAATTATAAAAACCTGTACCTCCTTGAGGAGCGTTGGCGCGACGCTCTGGCTAGCTCATAGTTACAAGACCACGTTTGGGCCATCAAGCAGGCCCTGGAAACGGTCGAAAGACTAAGCCTCACCGCGAGCACCTGGGTCACCTAGGCCAGGCCGTCCATCTGCAGGTTCTCAATAAAGTTTTCTCCAGTCGAGTCCAGTATATGAGATGTCATAGCGATGTGATGTTAGCTAGTGCAGTAGACTACTTGGCGCAACAAGCCTCGAATGGCGAATGTTGATTTCTTTCACCAAGAAGTTGTCCCCGCGATATGTAAATGGCGTTGATGTGCCTCCAAAAGCCGCCATTGTAGGACGTATGGGCTTTCTGGCACCTTGGCTACCATGCGTACCTTGGCAGCTACGCCGACGCGATATCCCCGAGCAGAACCTGTTCTCTGGGTGATTCAGTTATCCACGCGTTCCTTGTCCGTACTAGCTCTCGCTTGAGTTCTAACCACGCCGTAAACTATATTCTATATACTCTGTAGGTGGGGACACTTCTCGGCTTGCTTGCGAGGCGTGATCGACCAGATCAATGCGCGCGTTCCTCGGTCCGCTGACGGCAGCAGATACCTACCGGCGGTATACGCAACTTCAAGATATAAAAGGTTTATCTCCCGTTACCATAGCAGCCGGCGTTTCGCAAGAAATCCGAAATGATTGAGTGACGCCCGTAAGTCACCGCAGTGATGACAGAGCGTGGGAGAGAAGGTATCGCCTCGACAAGGCTACTTGCGAAACCACTACATGGTGTGTTATCCTCATTCCACGCGTCTCACACATCTGCACATTTATTGCAAGACCACTGCCCCGATAACACACAACGACCTACTGATTTCGGTGAGCTGCGCTTTGTCTGTTGTCCTTCCGTTTATTACAGATGATCTTTCGCGGAGATTTTCCCGTTGGTTTGCTGCCTAGGTTCGTCTTCAAGAGAGTGGTTTAGGTTTTCCTCATAAGCGATGTGTTACAGTGGTACGGCAGCACTTCGCGGTACTTCAGTAGATCGCACGCGGAGAGATCTGCATTTCAGCATAGCACCACAACGTCCATTGGTAAAACGTAAAAATTATTTATAGATGCATGGAAGTTTTTGTATATATATTAGAGAGTTCTCTATCGTCACTTTATCACTGTTATGATGACAAAAGATTCCTGATGACATTTCTTTTAAATTAAGCTGGCCACAAATGGTGCTCTAACCTTTCTAAGCTACTTAACGTCCTAATCTATGGTATTCTAGCACTCGAACTTGGGGCACTGCACGGGCCTAAAGGGCCATGCAACGGCCCGGCCGAGCCCGGCTCGTTGATTTCAACCCTATGCGGCCTGTACCCTGCCCGGGCCCGAAGGCTCGGCCCGGTAGGGTTCCACACATTGGCTCTTGTGCCTATACGAAGCTATGTCGAGATCTCGGTTGTTGTGAAGATACTTGCATGTGATGAATGGACGCAAGGTGTTCTTCAAGCTACATAATGCAGCTTTGTGCCCCGTGCCCCCTGTTTTGTTTTTTTTCTCTAACTGCGAAAGAACTAAACGTTTCATTTCATTACTAGCCGAACCAAAATAGAAAATTCAATTTGGTATTAAAGCGCACATACACAATGAATAGAGAGGGGGGAAATTTGGAGGACTTAATAAGGTTTAGCTCGGGGCCTCCTACGTAACTACGTGGGAAATAAAAACTTCTATTTCTCGGCAACCAGTGTACCAACATTGATGAGGTTCGTTGCATTTAAAAGAAAAAGTTTGAATCTAGTGACCGTTGGTTTCGAATTTTTGATTTCAGCCGTCAATTTGTTAATAAAAGTTGAGAAATATCGCTTTTTTTTACAAAACCAGGCTATCAAGATTACAACTCTGTAACTCATCAATGAAAGACGATATCACTATTCCGTTAAATGCACCTAATAGTACATCTAAAGCGGACAAAAATTATAGATGGCAATCTAATATACCTCTAGTTCGTGAGTAGAGCTTTCGCAACACCCTAGTAAACGATGTAATGAATTCACGTGAAGTATAAACTGGCGAACGAAATTTGTCCACTTTGGATGCTCTAATGTATGAAGTTTACAGAACTGCGATATCTGTTCTAGGTGCCGAGCTACGAATTTTGTAATCTTCGTGCTTCTATTTTTTTCAAACTTACCAATTTTCGAAAACTCCATTAATGGCATTGTGGCCCTAAACCAAAATTTCGCTTCCAAAAATCGCTCGAATTTAAGTTTCTCTTTCAATTGAAAGAGATGTCAGTACAATAGCCCTTGTGGTTATCTCAGAAAAGCGTTTCTGCGCTTTACGTGTATTTGAATAAGCGGCATCGGAGTTGAGACTGAGTATAAGCTTCCTCTTAAGCTGCGTCTTTAAGAGTGGAACGCGATAGCATTCTAAGATCTCTGACTGCTTTGCACGCTTCCCGCCAACAGTAGCTTATGTAACCGTAAGGTTTCACCGGGAAACGCTGGCGGCGAACGCTATGCACGAAGGCGAGTTTCTGGTACGTTTCTATGCTCGTTTCTGTTATAAACACGGCCTCTTGCGTGGCCGATCCCGGTGTGTTTTCGAGGAAGGCAGTACAGTGACGTTGCACAATGGTCAAGTCGACGGCAAGGTTGGCTCAATCTAGGCGGGCTTGAGACATTCGAGCGCAATTGTGTCAGGTCGCCCGTTGATGCACACGACGAAGGACGATAATGGGATATTCTGGCCGGAGTAATGTGGTTGCAGCGGCTTCCTCAGAGCACAGTTGCGCACGAAGACATGGATAGCAGAGCTGAGTGCCGGAAAAACGTGCGAAGCTCTTTTGTCTTGTGAACATGTAGGCACGGGGCGTAGAAAAAAGGAACCCGCCATCACGTCTCTCTAAATGGGGATGTCCAGCGAAGCTGTTAAACCACCACTACAACTGTTGAAGAAGGTATGCAATGCTTTCTTGCTTTAGAGTTAAGGAAGTAATGGTAATTCTGACAGCACGCCGCGGCTCGTGGTATTGCCGTTTCTTTATTCCCTAGGCCGCTCCTTGCATTCACGCTGCTCCTCGGAAGTCATAACTATGCGTTGCCGACCCATAGCTGTTCTGCAACATCAATGAAATAAGTTTCTAGGCTGGCGCTTTTATATCCAAAAGGCCAGTGACATCACTTTACACGTCGCAAGATGAAGCACAACATTATTGATGAAAAAAAACGCTTAATGGGTGTAGCCCCTAGACAAGGGCCCGACTGGTTTCCGCACGACGTATTGTTTGTTGTATGATGGCCCTTTGGACCTCTTCCTGTCAACTGGATAGCGCCGCCTCCCATTGTGTGTGCTCCGTAATTTCTCTTTTGTGTATATGCCGTGCATGCCCATGAGATGTGGTTCTAGGGTTGACGTGCC
>NC_051158.1:94417269-94512269 GCF_013339745.2 Dermacentor silvarum
GTCGGCGTGTCGTCGGCCGCTTTTATAAGAAACGGTAAAATCATACTCTTGTAAACGAAGTGTCCAACGCGCAAGCCGACCTGACGGATCACGGAGATTAACCAGCCAGCAAAGAGAATGATGGTCTGTCACCACAGTGAAGGGGCGTCCGTACAGGTATGACCGGAAGCGCTGTACTGCGAAAATCACTGCGAGACATTCTTGCTCTGTGACTGTGTAGTTGCGCTCGGACTTGCTTAAGGAGCGACTCGCATAGGCAACGACGTGTTCTTTGGCGTCGACGCGTTGAATAAGGACTGCGCCGACTCCAATACCGCTAGCGTCCGTATGAACTTCTGTGGGAACAGCCGGGTCGAAGTGTCGGAGAATGGGATGGGACGTCAGAAGCAACTTCAGCTCCCGAAAACTGGCCTCGCATTCAGGGGACCATTCAAAAGGAACGCCCTTCTGAAGGAGGCATGTCAGCGGATACGCGATGTTGGCAAATCCACGGATAAACCGGCGGAAATACGAGCAAAGGCCCAGGAAACTGCGTAGCTCTTTTACTGAGCCAGGTTGTTTGAAGGCTTCGACAGCAGCAGTCTTCGCTGGATCGGGTCGTATGCCGTCCTTGTCCACTAGATGGCCCAAAACCAGTGTTTGGCGCTCTCCGAAATGGCATTTCTTCGAGTTGAGCACCAAACCTGCTTTTCCCAAGCACTCTAGCACAAGATCGAGGCGTGCGTTGTGCTCACTGAACGTGCGTCCGAAAATCACTACATCGTCTAGGTAGCACATGCACACTTCCCACTTCAAACCACGCAGGATGTTGTCCATGAAGCGCTCGAAAGTTGCAGGTGCATTACACAGCCCGAACGGCATCACATTAAATTCAAAAAGTCCATCTGGTGTTACAAATGCCGTTTTCTCCTTGTCTGTCTTGTGCATTGGAATCTGACAGTACCCCGACCTCAAGTCCACAGAGGAAAAGTAAGATGCTATGAAAGGCAGTCGATAGCATCATCGATACGTGGAAGAGGATACACGTCCTTTTTAGTGATGGTGTTGAGACGCCGGTAGTCTACACAAAATCGCCATGTCCCATCTTTCTTTTTAACCAGAATCACTGGCGCTGCCCACGGACTGCATGATTCTTGGATTACATTCTTGCTTAGCATGTCGCGGACTTGGTCGTTGATCACCTTGCGTTCCGATGGTGAAACTCCATACGGCTTCTGTCGCAAAGGCTGGGCAGATCCCGTATCTATACGATGGTGTATACGAGAAGGAGGAAACGATGGTGGCCCCGCTTGCTGCGAAAAGTCAAACAGTGCGGCATGTTTTAGCAGAATATTCGCCACTTCATGACGCTGATTAGTGCTCAGCGACTTGTTCACCATAGCTAGAATGGAGGAGTCCACAGCAGGGCATGCATTAACGAAATGGCGTTCATCCGCAGAATCAGGGGCCTCTGTAAGAATGGCGAGTGACAGCACTTGATCTTCATGATAGGCAGCAAGTTTCAGGCCCTGTGGTAGTATTGCAGGTTCACTGGAACAGTTTATAGTCCATAAGCTAGTGCATCCGTGAACAACTGACAGCGTGCAATGCGGTATCAGCACATTCCGCTTGATGCAGCTCAGCCGAACGGGTTCGACGAAAGCGTCAAACGTTCTGTCGGTGGTAGGGGAACAGGAGACTGAAACACAGCTTGCAGATAACGGAGGCACAACTGTATCCCTGGATACACAAAGCACACTTTCGTGATACGGCGGGCTCTCCATAAACGCAGCTGAAAAACTCGTACCTACAATAATTTCTCCCGTCCCACAGTCGACAGTGGCGCCACAGTTTCAAAAAATCAAGGCCCAGGATTACGTCATGCGTAGAATGAGGTAGAACAGCGAACTCTGCGTTAAATATTTGACCACCCAAAATAACGTCCACATTGCACACCCCGACGGGATGCAATAAGTCCCCACTCGCTCCGCGAAACGTATCGGCACGGTCCCAGCGAAACATCACTTTTCGTCCTAGGAGGCTTTTAAACGCAAGACTCATCACTGAAACGGTTGCTCCCGTGTCCACTAAGGCCATTGTCGAAACTCCGTCAATCAGTACAGACACCTTATTTTTAAACATAGAAATGGGTGGAGGTATCTCAGGCGACATCGAAGATTGTCCAGCGACCTCACCTCCAACGGCCGCGCTGACTAGTTTTCCGGAGGTGGCGACGGGTAGCGACGCCGCGGAGACGGCGACCGGCTTACGCGAGGAGCGGGTGGTGGTGTCAAGCTGCGGTCAGATGCTGGAGAACGGTTCCGCAGCACCTCCGGGCGCTGGTGAGGGATGCGTCCTGGATATGCGTGCGAGGGTGAGTACGTTTCATGTGGAGTGTGGTACCGCCTAGACATCGTCGATCGCTCGAACCTTGGTGGTTGGCGGCGATTGCAGTACCTGGCAATGTGACCTAAGTCGCCGCAGCTATAGCACACAGGTAAACGACGATCGATGAACTGCGCCTCGACGTGCTCAGCCGTGGGGGGTCGTGTAGCAGAGTGAAGTGGCTGTGCCTGCTGCACAGGAGGGACGGTCGGCCAGTGTGCAAGCCTGCTGGGGCGAGGGTGTTCTTCGTGTCGTTGATCGGGGGTAAATGCGCCCTGACGTGGCCCTGGAGCTCCTCTGGGGTGGATGTCCGTGACACAGACCCACGGCTGCCACGAAGTGCACGGTGCTGCAGGCGACATGGGTTGCGGGGAGTAGGCAACAGGTGGTTGCATGACGTTGCACGCAAGCACCTCGTGTCGCAGCAGTTCTTCACGCACGATCTGCCGTATAGTGGATGAAAGATCGGCGGACGGGCTCTCATCGACGCTGGCAACGGTTGTCACATTTGCCAGTCGTCCAAATTTTGGCGCAATGCGACGTGTCTTCAACGTCTCAAATGTACGACAGTGACGTACGACATCCGAGACGGAATCAACGTGTTCCCTGCCTATCAGGAAATTATAGACATCTTCTGCAATTCCTTTGAGGAGATGTCCAACTCGGTCTTCCTCAGACATCTGGGAGTTCACTATTTTGCACAGCTTGAGGATCTCTTGTATGTATGTCGTGCAAGTTTCTCCGGGAGCTTGAGCTCTTTGAGCTAGTGTTCGCTCCGCACGCTTCTGTTTGGCGTAGGAGTCGCCGAAACACTTCTTAATTTCTTCAACGCAGCGCTCCCACGTTGTTAGCGAGTCTTCGTGGTTTTCGTACCACATCAGCGCTGTCTCACTCAGAAACAGTACGACGTATTCAAGCTGAGTGAGAGAGTCCCAACGGTTGTATCGGCTCACCCTTGCGTAGTGCGTCAGCCACTCGTCGACATCTTCGCCCGCTTTTCCCGCGAACGAGCGTGGTTCCATGTAGTGCTGCAAAGGTCCAACCGGCGTCGACCTTGGTGCAGGGACAACTAGAGCTGGCGTTTGTCCACTTCCGTCCTGAGCCATGGGGACAGTCGCAGGCAAGAGACCGGCAAGACGGCGGCTCCGGCGAAGTTCTAGGTTTGCGACTCCGTGGTACGATGTGTCGTACCCAGCACGCTTCACCACTTTATTACGCCCGCGAAAGGCGTTTATTGAACAGCCAGCCAGGCAGAGTTAGTCGCGACGGCCTTGATCAGCTGAGCGCCTTGTACTAAGTTAGTCAGCCTTGCCTGAATAGGAATAGTAATATGAATTTAATAATAAATTGAATACAGCAAAGGAAATACGTAATTTTGAATAATAGTAATAGTAATAATAATAATAATAATAATAATAATAATAATAATAATAATAATAATAATAATAATAATAATAATAATAATAATAATAATAATATAATTGTGGTTTTATGACTTTACTTTTTGAATTTGCTAAAGCTATAATTTATTGAAGGATAAATAAAGCAATCACGTAACAATGGGAAAATATTAATAAGGCAATCTTTTTGTGTCACATAAAAAGTTATAAATGGCTCGGCAAACATTCCCGTGGCCATATCCTAACACCGTGGCTCCAAGTGAGAGTAAAACTGAACTGCTTAACGGCAGTCCTAGATTACGAAGTGGGATTTCTAAACATCGTTGTCGATGATTAGAAAACCGCCGACAGGATAGTAAAAAGTGATCAATAGATTCTGGTTCATTGCAGAAGTAGCAGCTGAGCGCCTGTCGAGATTCAGCTAGCCAGCCGCACGTCGTCTTTCTCTTCACCCGTCTTGGATGCCCCACATTCTGTTAAGGCGTAAACCTCGAAAGCACGTAAAAGTGTCACAATATATATATATATATATATATATATATATATATATATATATATATATATATATATATATAATTCTTGTTGCAGATACCAGCAATCCTTTTCTTCATCTGGGTTGCACTTAACAGGTGGACATTACTTTCTAAATGAGCAGTATAGTGCATAAGTTGCTAATTGACAAAACCGTGCCAATTATCTTGTGAATTATTAACTTTAGTACACATGTTGCAATGGTGGAGATGAACCCGGTAACATATATGGCCTATTCAGCTGGAACCAATTGCAATTTGCAACTAGTACCACGCAGTTTCAAGGTATACGTCAAAATATGGTGCAAAAATGCTTTGGTGTCATCTGTATTTTCTTGCGGCACTGTGAATGTATGCGATGCTCGAGAGTAGTATTCAGGAAACCAACTCATTTTGCTGACTTAATTTGACTTCGTATATTCTCGAAATTGGTGCTAGTTAAAAAAATTGGTTCCGATTGAATATGTCCTGCGCGCTTACGTCCTCTAATTTCACCATTACGACATGTAAGCTAAAGCGAATAATTAAAAATATAATTAGTGCGACTCTTTCAATTAAATGCTGTTGCACTAGCAAGTTATCTAGAATGTTGTGTCTGCAGTTAAGGTAACTGCTGAACAAGCTGATTATTTGGTCTCTGCAGCAGGGGCCTTTAAAAGTCGACATAAGAAAGAAAAAAAAAACACTCAGTGCATGTGAGCTAAAAAAAAAAAGCCTACATATAAATGCCGGCAATAGAATGCTGGCCGTGGACAAGCCACGTTGTGACCGTCGTGCGGAAGTTGTTGGGCCGTACGGTGGCCAACCATGGCCAAAATGAAGTAACCGGCGGCCATGACGTCGGCCCGATGCCGACTGCCGACCACCGGTACGGTGGTCGGCAAACAGATTGGCCACGTGCAACAACCGAGCCCGGCCCGACCCAGAAGGCCGAGATCGGGCCTTCGTATTTTTACCTGGCCATGGGTGGCCGCCCGATTTCCTGCCGAGCTCATTTTTTTGCTTGGGTGGGTCCTTGTCTAGGGGATACACCCATTGAGCGCTTTATTCATCAATAATGTTGTGCTTCTTCTTCTTGCGACGTGTAAAGTGATGTCACAGGCCTTTTGTATACAAAAGCGCCAGCGTAGCAACTGATTTCATTGGTGTTGCAGCACAGCAAGGGTCGGCAACGCATAGTTAGGACCTCCGAGGAGCAGCGTGAATACAAGGAGAGGCTTAGGGAAAAAAGAAGCGGCAATACGACGAGCCGCGGTGTGCTATCAGAATTACCATTACTTCCTTTTCTCTAAAGCAAGAAAGCATTGCATACCGCCCTCAACAGTTATAGTGGTGGTTTAACAGCTTCGCTGGACATCCCTATTTACAGAGCCGTGATGGCGGGTCAATTTTTTTCAGCCAGCTTTGCCCCGTGCCTACATGTTCACAAGACACAAGAGCTTCGTACGTTTTTCTGGCACTCAGCTCTGCTATCCATGTCTTCGTGAGCAATTGTGTTCTGAGGAAGCCGCTGCAACCACATTACTCCGGCCAGAATATTCCATTATCGTCCTTCGTCGTGTGCATCAACGGGCGACCTGACACAATTGCGCTCGAATGTGTCAAGCCCGCCTAGATTGAGCCAACCTTGCCGTCGACTCGATCATTGTGCAACGTCACTGTACTGCCTTCCTTGAAGAGACCTCCGGGATCGGCAGACGCAAGAGGCCGCGTTTCTAACAGAAACGAGCATAGAAACGTACCGGAAACTCGCCTTCGTGCATAGCGTTCGCCGCCAGCGTTTCCCGGTGAAACATTACGGTTACATAAGCTACTGTTGGCGGGAAGCGTGCGAAGCAGACAGGGATCTTAGAATGCTATCGCGTTCCACTCTTAAAGACGAAGCTTAAGAGGAAGCTTCAACTCGGTCTCAACTCCGATGCCGCCTATTCAAATACACGTAAAACGCAGAAACGCTTTTCTGAGATAACCACAAGGCCTATTGTAATGAAATATCTTTCAATTGAAAGAGAAACTTAAATTCTAGCGACTGTTGGAATCGAAATTTCGATTTAGGGCCGGAATGTCTTGAATGAAGTTTTCGAAAATTGGTAAGTTTGAAAAAAATAGAAGCACGAAGATTACAAATTCGTAGCTCTGCACCAAGAACAGATATCACAGTTCTGTAAGCTTCATACATTAAAGCATCCAAAGCGGGCAAATTTAGTTTACCAGTTTATACTTTATGTGAATTCGTTACTTCGTGTACAAGGGTTTTGCGAAAGTTCTACTCACGAACTAGTGGCATATTTGATTGCCATGTATAATAGTTTGTCCACTTTAGATGTACTATTAGGTGCAATTAACAGAATTGTGATATCGTCTTTCATTGATGAGTTACAGAGTTGTAAACTTGATAGTCTCCTTTTCTGAAAAAATGCGATATTTGTCAACTTTTATGAGCAAATTGAGGACCGAAATAAAAAATTTGAAACCAACACTCATTAGATTCGAAGTTTTTTTTTAAATGCAACAAACCTCATCAATGTTGGTGCAGTGGTTGCCGAGAAAAATGAGTTCTTATTTCCCACGTAGTTAGGTAGGAGGCCCCGAGCTATAGCTTCTTAAGTCCTCCAAATTTCCCCCCTCTCTATCCATTTTATATGTGGGCTTTATTACCAAATCGAATTTTCTGTGTTGGTTTGGGCAGTAATGAAATGAAACGTTTAGTTCTTTCACACTTAGAGAGAGAGAGAGAAAAGAAGAGGGGGCCCAGGGTATAAAAGCTGCATCATGTAGCTTGAAAGCTTCAAGAGTACCTGGCGCCCATTCATCACATGACAGTATCTTCACAACAAGCGAGAACTCGACCTAGCTTCGTATAGGCAAAAGGGCTAGTGTTTGGAACCCTACCGGGCCGAGTCTTAATCTTTCGGGCACGGGCAGGGTACGGGCCAGGTTTGAAATCAACGAGCCGGGCTAGGCCGGGCCATTGCATCGCACTTTAGGGCCGTGCAATGCTCTAAGTTCGAGTGGAAGAATACAATAATTTAGGACGTTAAGTAGCTTAGAAAGGTTAGGTCACTATTTGTGGGCAGCTTAATTTAAAGGTAATGTCATCAGCAATCTTTTGTGATCATAAAAGTGATAAAGCGAGGATGGGGAACGCTCTGATAATAAAATTTTTTCATGCATCTTTAAATAATTTATACGTTTCAGCAATGAACGTTATGCTGATATGCTGAAACGCTGATATCTCCGAGTGCGACCTACTGCAGTACCGCGAAGTCCTGCCGTACCACTGTAACACATCGCTTATCCAGAAAATCTAAACCACTCTCTTGAATACGAACCTAGGCAGCAAACCAACGTGGAAATCTCCGCGAAAGATCATCTGTACTAAACGGAAGCACAACAGACAAAGGGCAGCTCAACGATATCAGGAGGTCGTTGTGTCTTATCGGGACAGTAGTCTTGCAGTAAATGTGCACTACAGCAGATGTGCGAGGCCTGTGGAAAGAGAAGAACACACAGTGTAGTGCTACCGGAAGTAGCCACGTCGAGGCGATACCCTCTCCCCCACGCTCTGTCCTCACCGCGGTGACTTACGGGCGTCACTCAAACATTTTGGATTTCTCTCAAAATGCCCGTTGCTATGTCAACTGGAGATAAAACCTTTTCTGTCTTGAAGTGGCGTGGTACCGCCGATAGGTATTGGCTGCCTTCATCAGACTGATGAACGCGCGCCATTGATCTGGTCGATCGCGCGTTGCAAGCTATCCGAGAAGTGTCCCCAGCTAAAGAGTATTTAGTATATATCTTACACTGTGGTTAGAACGCAAGCGAGAGCCAGTACGGACAAGGAACGCGTGGGTAACAGAAGCCTGCAGAGAACAGCTTTTGCTCGGGCCGTTGCGCCGGCTTATCTGCTCCGTTGATCGAGGCGACGCCCTCTCCCCTACACTCTCCCTTCACCGCGCTGACCTACTTTCGCGCGTGGCTCAATCATTCCGGATTTCTCGCGTAACGCCGGTCGCTATGTCAACGGGATATAAAACCTTTTATATCTTGAAGTTGCGTCGTACCGCCGATAGGTATCCGCTGCCGTCAGCGGACCGAGGAACGCGCGCATTGATCTGGTCGATCACGCCTAGGGATGGTCGCTGAAATTTTTTAATCGATTAACGATTAATCGTTCGTCGGTTTAGCGTATAATCGGTTAATCGCTTTCGATGCGGGGTTTTTCGTTGATTAATCGATTAATCGACTTTTTTTCGGGCGCTTTAAAAAGGCTGAAACACAGTTACCTACTCACCTATTTTCCTATTTAACGTTTGAAAGGTGGAACCAGGATAAGAAATACAAGCGTATAAACTTTGATAAAGAATAATGTTTAATTTGTTAGAGGTCAACTATAATTGCCACTAGGGACTAGTGGCAGAGTGTTCATATTAACACGTGTACTTGTTTATCTTTCCCCGGTGACCGCTTTTCACCGGCTAACAAATGTGAAACGTTATCGCTCGGCGCAGGGCGCAGGACGGAAGTTTCTCGAACGTTATCGATGCTTCTATCCGTTGTCTACTGTCACGGACGCTTATGTAATCTGATTGTATGAGCGACGCAAATTGTCTAGTACTTTCTGGAAGACACGCGGGCACCAGGGCGACCCCAGTGCTTCGATGGGGTCGCCCTGGAACCTTCGATGACTCAGGTATAAAAGCCGACGCGTTTCGCCGCTGATCAGATTTCGACGATCGCCGACTGTGTTCGCCGCTATCGTTGTGCTTCGAGTGCAACTTGCTTTTGTGGGCACAGGTTCGCCCAATAAAACATCTGTTTCGTCATTCACAGTTTTGCGACTGTTTCCTTCACCGTCACTACTACGTGACAATATTTAACTTTTACGGAATTTTTAAAAATCGCCTGTTGCAGGTAGCATAATTCTTATCGTTGAGTTGGGTTATTCGAAGAGGCGGACATCAGTAGCACGAGAAATCGAAAGACATATTCAACCAATTAACAAAAATTGACTAATGAACTTCTTAGTTAATTACTTTAAGACACATATTGCAATTTACGAATTGTAGCGGTGAGTTTGCAAGACGCACCTACTTGAAATGAATTTCCAGGATGACACCAGTTTCGAGATATTATTTCTCAAAGGGTGGGACGAAATACATGGGCGTTCCAGTTACTTTTGTGCTTCAATGCATTTTGGTAAAAAAGTAAGTGGACCAACAGTGCATTTTTACGGCGAGTATACGATGGTGCATATCACCAAGGTGTCATTATGTAAATTCATTCCAAGTGGATACGCCTGACAAGCTCACCGGCTGCAATTCGTAAATTGCTATATGTGTCGTAAAGTAAAAACTAAAGTTAATTAGTATTTTTGTTAATTAGTTGAATATGTGTTTCGATTTCTCGTGCTAATGTCCGCCTCATCGAATAACCCAGCTCAATTATAAAAATTACGCTACCTGTCACAGGCGATTTCTAAAAATTCCGTAAAACTTAAAAATGAACACCCTGCATGTTAAAAATGGCACTTACTGAGGAGGGTGGGCATGGAGGAAGGAGAAATTAGAAGATATCATTGCAGCATGACTGACATGTAGTGACGGCGCAACACGTGGTCGCCACATCAGAGCGCGTGGTAGGTTTAATGCTGCCGGGTGCACGGCAGCAGCGCAGCTGAACGGGAGCGCACCCATTTGAAGCTACTGCGAACCAAACATTATCGGCCAATACGTTGTCTCCCAGGGTCACGTGCTGACTATATACTGCGAGGTAAAAGCGAAAGAAATGGCTTGACGGTGAGTTCGCTTGCCAAGACTTGCAGCCTCACGTAATGCTCTCTCCTTGTTCATTTCTTCCTCCACTGGGGCGGCTTCTCTCCGGCCCCAGGCACCTTGTGCGACGCGTGCGTAAAGCGGGGAAGCGCTTGGCCAGCTCGGCAGGACTCGGGAAAACAGTCAACAGTCGCTCTCAGTCTTCGCAGCCGCGCTGCCGTTACTCGTACTCCGCATTCTATAGTACGATTTCAAAATTTTCACGCCACTTTAGTCACCGTCTGGAAAACGATTAATCGAACTGCTTTAATCGATTAAACCGATTAAATTAAATGTAGACATCGATGACAATTAATCGTTTTTCGGCGTACATTTAGTCGATTAATCGATTAATCGTTCATCGATATTACCATCCCTAATCACGCCTCGCAAGCAAGCCGCGAAGTTTCCCCACCTAAAGAGTATGTAGTATATATCTTACACTGTGGTTAGAACGCAACCGAGAACTAGTACGGAAAGGAACGCGTGGATAACAGAAGTATCCAGAGAACAGCTTCTGTTCGGGGACGTCGCGTCGGTGTACCTGCCAAGGTATGCATGGTAGCAAAGGTGCCAGAACAGCCCATACATCCTACAATGGCGGCTTTTGGAGGCACAGCGACGCCATATACATTTCGCGGGGCCAACTTCTCGGCAAAAGAAATCAACATTGCCGTTCGAAGCTTGTTGCGCCAAGCAAGTACGGCGCCAGCTCACGTCAGATCGCTATGACATCTAATATACTGGATTCGACTGGACAAAACTTTATTGAGAACCTGCAGATTGGCGGCCTGGCCTAGGCCACCTAGGTGGTCACGGTGTGGCTTAGTCTTTCCACCGTTTCCCGGGCCTGCTTGATGACCCAAACGTGGTCTTGTAACTATGAACTCGTCAGAGCGTCGCGCCAACGCTCTCAAGGAGGTGAGGGTTTTTATCATCAAAGAGCTTTGTAGTGTACGCATGTACATTTCCATTCGATGTGTTCTATGTCTGCGTATTCGTCATAGGCGACAGGCAGCGTCGCGGGTACATGCCTGGGGTAGATGGGGTTGAGGTGCACTGGGTTTTGAAAGGTTCTTGTTTGTAGACGTCACCAGTCTGCTTCAAGTGATCTATCTATTTTATTGTGGGGTTGTGGGTGTATTTCTCTTTGTTTCTTGTAGTGTACTAATACGTCGTGGAAGGTGATGAGCGTATCCTTACCGTCTTGAGTTATGTCTGCCCCCCCCCCCCCCCCCCATGTAGTCGTGCATCGAAAACGTTATGATCCACCGCGGCGCCACACGTCGGGGGCTGTTTTCTGGCGTCGTCATAGCAAATGCAGGAACGCTTGGAACGCCGTCGTGTGCAAGCCGACGCGTTCCATCGTCGATGGCTAGCGCCGTTCGGCCCAGCCAAGCGGCTGACAATGCAACTACGGCTGTCACATTCGCTCCCAGTGCAACGCGCCCGAAGTACAAAAGGTGCGGCAGGCCGCACCTTTTTAGGGGCGAAGCTCCTTAGGGTGTGGGTCGTTCCCTCCTCTGTAGTAGTAGTAGTAGTAGTAGTAGTAGTAGTAGTAGTAGTAGTAGTAGTAGTAGTAGTAGTAGTAGTAGTAGTAGTAGTAGTAGCAGTAGTAGTAGTAGTATGTAGCCACCTGTAGTTGTATGAATTGTTCACTAGATGGCGTTCCGGTTCCGGTTCCACTTCCGTTTCCACTTCCGGTTCCGGTTCCACTTCCACGGCGTCGACAACAGTTCTGCGCGTTGCTGGTGCTGCGGCATGTCCAAGTTTATACAGCTGATAAAACTACCTTGAGTCTCTCGTTCCCGACGCGCGCTCTCTTTATCTCTCGTCCGTAGCTGTGGTTTACCCGAATGATCCCCCGGTGCTTCGCCCACTCATCATCATTCACTTCGTGGATATGCTGTGATTTTTTTTATCCAGCGGCCGTGGTTCGCGCCTGGCAAGGTGAGCCTTGTCATTTAGGTATGCGGGGGGGGGGGGGGGGGGTGTTCGGGTCCTCTTCATCATCTCCAATGTGCGCCGGGATCCATTTGAGTATTTGGGTGTTATGACTCCGTTCTTGAAGTCCCCTACCTTGCTATTTAGGATCCTGGCCGCTTCGCTGGAGACCCATCCTCTTGTGTAGTTTGCTGGTTTAGAGTCGCTCTGCTGTTGTGACCTCTGCCTGGCTTTGATCGAGCAGGCCGACGTTATTTCTCCTTTCGTGTAGATCGCCACGGTCGTGAAAGCTTCCTTCCCCGGGTACCGGGCCGCATCCACGAATAGGGAGTTCTCGTTCGTGCCGTGGTTTTTCAGGATTGCTTTCGTGCAGCATTTCCTCCGTTACACATTGTAGATCGGATGCATGTTTTTTAGCAGTGTTGCGATGATAATTTTTGTTCTAACGTTCGGGTGGACCATTTCCTTGGGACCCTTCATACTGTGGTAATTGATCTTAAGTTTTTCCATTATTTCTATGCCTGCCCATGTGCTGGAGAGCTTTTCGAGTTGGGCTATGTGTTGTGTTTCCATTAGCTCGTCCAACGTGCTGATGACCTCCAACTAGCTGGAGCATTCTTTCGTTGGGGGTTTTGATACGTTCTCGACCTGGTGAGGTGGGTCGTCACCGCAAGAATCAGGAGATGGCGACGAAGGTGGGCACCATGATGATCAAAAATAGAAAAGACTGTATTCACTTCATTGGCACATGGTTGTGACTTTATCCAAGTCTCGAGCGGTGCTGCCTAACACGGGGGCCAGGATGGCCTTAAATAACCCCTCATTGTCTGGTGGTAGCCGATGCCTCCCTGGGGAACTTGTGGAAGCGTCAGTGCCTTTGTCAGTTGACAAGTAGAGGGCATCTTCCCCTTCGTTCCCTCTCCTTTCGGTGCTCGCTTTTGCGTCTGCTCAGAGTGTAGAGGGGTGACGCTTTCTCGGGGATGAACTATATTATCTCGGCATGGGAAAGCGCGCGGGCCTATTTCCCACACTTGGGGGATCCGAGTTTCCAGGAAGATGATAACAGCCTCTCGTCACGGGAAAGCGTGCGGTGATGTATCCCACACTTGAAGGATCCGAGGTTCCAGGAAGATAACAAGAGCCTCTCGTCACGTGAAAGCGCTCTGTGATGTCATCATCATCATCAGCCTATATTTATGTCCACTGCAAGACGAAGGCCTCTCCCTGCGATTTCCAATTACCCCTGTCTTGCGCTAGCGCATTCCAACTTGCGCCTGCGAATTTCCTAACCTCATCATCCCACCTGACTTTCTGCCGTCCTCGACTGCGCTTCCCTTCTCTTGGTATCCATTCTGTAACTCTAATGGTCCACCAGTTATCCTCCTTTTTCCTCTTAAAGGGACACTAAAGAGAAACAGGAAGTTCAGCTGGAATAAAAGAGGGACCTTCAGGAATGTATGCAGTTTTTGGTGGCTGCAAAAATATGAGTTATTAGCGGAGAAATTCGTAAACAAAAACCAAATATCTCTTCCTCAATTTCTCTCACCCCTGAGCCCTGTGCCGATGAATTCAAGACCGAAACCATATTCGGAAACCACAAGTGCCAACGGTGAGCGTTTTTGAATCACTTACGCTCGCCCACCGTGAACAGCAAGAGACTATGCCGTACACCGTAGAAGGCGAGGAAATAGACCCAGAGGAGCTTGAAGACTGGCACCTGGGTCACACCAAAACCGACGCAGGGCAGCTTAGACCCCTTAGATCTACAACACAAGTACAGCAAGGCCGCGTCCAAGCCCGCAGAGGCCAGGCCTGAACACGCCAGCACTTCAGCGCTTCACGTGCAAGCTACGCGCCCGCCGAAGCTGCCACGTCGGAGGCCCATGCCGAGGCTGCCAAGCGAACATTACAAAATTGTAATTAGACCCAGACACCCAATCAACCTGGCGAACATAGGCCTCGCTGCAATACTGGAAGCCATCCAAAGCACGGCCAAAGTCGACCCGGCCCGAGCAGAAGAAGAAGACCAAATAAGAATCCACCCTATTAAAAATACCATTACAGTCAGTACACCCGACAGAACCAGGGCAGAAGCCTACCGCTCGCTGGAAGTCCTGAAGAGCCTGAGGTACAATATGAATTTACCAGTGGCTACCTACGTACCAGCGCCGGACGACTCCATCCGTGGCGTAGTCTACGAGGCCTACACGGATGAAACAGACCATGATTTTCAAGCAGAACTCATGAAGAAAAACCCCGACATCCCCATAGTAAATGCCAGGAGACTGGGTTCATCAAGACACCTGGTCATCACCCTGGCGGGAAAAAAGCTTCCTGCCACGATCCGCTTCAGGTGTTTCACCCTAGAAGTACACCCATTCAGAGAGAGACCCGAGGCCTGTTTCAACTGCAGGAGGCTTGGCCACCGCACAGACGTATGCCCGCTGCCCGACCCTGGAACACCAAAATGCCGAAGATGCGGAGGAGAACATCCACCACCGCCATTAGGAGAAAAGCCGACATGTACACCACAGTGTGTAGTATGCCACGGCGAACATCCCACTGGCAGCCGGAGTTGCAAGCTACGCTTCGCGCCGGTAAAACCTATAAACAACAAGAAGACATCGCTCTCTTACAGCACCAACAAGCGCGGGAGATCAAAGTCACCAGGCCAATCAAGATCACGATCGAGAGGAAGAAGCCAGAGCAGGAACAGGCAATCAAGATCGAGATCGAGAGGAAGAAGCCAGAGCAGGAACAGGCAAGACCCCTTCCCTGAGCTGAAGAGCCGCAGCCGCAGTCGGGAGAGATCAACTGCTAAGCCAGCAATGAACAACAAGAACGCCTGGAGCAACGGACCCCCCAAAAACGTGGCCTGGACCACCGACGTTTCAGGGCAAACCCGCAAAGAAGCAACTACTCAGCCCGCACACAACACAACGCCGGCCAGGCCTCAAGACATACAGGGGAGGGAACTAGCAGAGCTGGTTAAATCGTTACAACAACAGTTGGCTTCAGCCAACGAGCACATTAGGCAATTGGAAAACAATTACAATTCGACCACTGCCCCAGCCGCACCCGAGGAACAGGTGCCCTGTGCTCAGAGTGAGGTAACTGACATGGAAACTGACAGAATTAGAGGAGAAAAGCGCAAAGCTTCGAGCCCAGCGCCAGAAACTGCCACAGAGGAAAAAAGAGAAAAAGTCAAAAACTCGACACTCAGAATAGCCAAGCTAGAAACCGCAATAAACGCGCGATTTAAGGAGCTAGAAGCCAAACAGGCTGAGTTTCAAGCAGCTACTGAGGCTCGCCTCACCAGAATCGAAGCCGCGATCCAAAACATGCTGTCCGGCATTAATCAGCTCAAGGTAACTAACATAGGCACACTGACACAGCAACAACAAAGCCCTCTTGCACAATCGCAACTCCTAGTTAAAGGTGATGTGCCTAATAATACTAGCTTAGATCAAAGACCCCCAGCAGGGGGCCCAATCAGAACACACGGACCACGTGTGGAAAACCCTACGCATTCATGATGGCCAGCGACCAAATTATGATCTGGCAATGGAACTGCAGAGGGTTCCGTGCAAAAAGACGCGATCTCGAATATAGGATCAATCACTCTACACTCAAACCTGATATTATTGCGCTTCAAGAAACTGGCGTACACTGCCAAACTTGTTGGCTACACAACCTTCAATGCGAAAGTGACGGAGGGCAGTAATCCGTCCACGGCACTCATGATACATAGAAACCTCACCGCAAACACGATAGAACTCGGGATCGAGGATATATCCTACAACTTCGTAGAAATCCTCCCCAGAAAGAAAACTTACCCAACCTTATACATTCTAAACGCCTATCACCCCCCAAAGAACAGGGGCACAGTTGCCTCCAGACTTATTGTAAAGGCGCAGAAACATGCCGGAAGCTCGCCACTAATTATAGTAGGCGACTTCAATGCTCACCACTCGGCATGGGGCTATCAGTCTTGTGACAAGAAAGGGACCAGCCTATGGACAACTTCTCTGGAGCTTGGTTTAACTCTCCTCACAGACCCAGAACGCCCCACCAGAGTAGGTAACAGCGTCTGTCGAAACACATCGCCCGACCTAACATTCATCAAAAACATAGAATTCGCCAAATGGGAAAACACAGAAACTAATGCAGGCAGCGATCATTACATCATAGCCACCACATTTGCGCTCAGTAAAATCAAGAAAGGAAAATTCAAAGTGAAACATACTAAATGGGACACCTTTAGAGACATTAGAAACGAGAGGGAACACATCGTAATCACAAACTTGGAAGAGTGGACATCCAACCTAATTGAGGACGCGAACAAGGCCACCACCGAAGCCGAGATCGAGGAGGATCACCCATCTCCTGACTCACGGCTTATACACTGGTGGGAGGCTAGGGAAAGTATCCAGAAGAGATGGATGTCACAAAAAAAGCAACAAGACCTTACGTAGGAAGATAGCTCAAATCGACAAAGAAATCGAGAAACACACGCAAACATTGAGCAGAGAACACTGGCACCAAATGTGTGACCGGCTCAATGGTCAATTAGCTAACAAGAACTCTTGGTTTCTACTCAGACATCTAATTGACCCCGAACAAACCAAATCAATCACAAGTAAGAACATGCAGAAACTCATTCATTCTTATCCTGGGGAGGAGCATGACCTAATACAGGAACTGCAGCGCAAATACTTCAACACCAGCAAGGACATACCCACTCCAGCTAAATATGAAGGAGAAAGCAATCCAGCTTTAGATAGGGATATAGACGTAGCAGAAGTTAGAGCCGTCCTCAGCCAGATTAAAACCACTGCCGCTGCCGGGGAAGACAGCATAACAAACAAAATGCTCCGAAATTTAGATGATCGCTCGATCAGCGAAATCACTAAACTCTTTAACACCCACTGGACCGAAGGAAAAGTTCCACCTAGCTGGAAACATGCCAAGGTCATATTCATACCGAAACCAGGCAAGAGGTTAGAACTGGGAAACCTTAGACCAATTTCTCTCACCTCCTGCTTAGGCAAGGTCATGGAGCACGTAATATTAAACAGGATAAACTATTACATTGAGACAGAACACCTACTACCTGACACGCTAATCGGTTTCAGAGCGTGTCTGTCAACACAAGACATTATGCTTCAACTGCAACAAGACATTCTAGATCCACGCCCAATAAGAGCCACTCGTACCATACTGGGCCTGGACGTCTGTAAAGCATTTGATAATGTAGCCCATCAGGCCATCTTAAATGGCCTATCCCAGCTGAATGTAGGCGAAAGAACTTTCGCCTACATTTCCGACTTTCTTAAAGAAAGAACGGCAACCATCCAACTGGGTGAAGTGCGTGGTGAAAAGCTTACTCTAGGGACAAGAGGCACCCCGCAAGGTGCCGTCCTGTCACCCCTACTCTTCAATATCACCATGATGAACCTACCACAACAACTAAACAGGATACCACACATCAAACATGCCATATACGCGGACGATGTTACCATCTGGACAAACAGCGGCTCGGATGGTGCGATAAATGACGCGTTACAGGAGGCAGCAAATGTTGTGCAAGAGTATGTCAGACACAACGGGACTAACATGCTCCCCCACGAAATCCGAACTCCTAATCATTAGAAATAAAGCCAAGAAGACGCCAGACACTGACACCCAACAACAGGCACCGATCAAAATTGTCTTGGAAAGCGGCCCGGTTCCTCCGGTTCTGACCATTAGAGTGCTGGGCATGCTTATTCAACACAACACGCAGAATACCGCGGCCCTCACAAAACTGCAGAACACCACCAAACAAATTTGTGGACTGCTCAGGCGAGTGGCCAACAGACACAGAGGAATGAAGGAGATGGACTTGTGTAGGTTGATTCAGGCATTCCTAATCAGCCGCATAGTCTACTCCTTCCCCTATTATCATCTCAGGAAATCAGACAAAGCTAAAATAGAAGTTATAATTAGACAAGCGTACAAATGGGCACTAGGTTTGCCTGTTTATACCAGCACCGAGAAGCTCCTCCAACTTGGAATGCACAACACCCTAGAGGAGCTGATCGAAGCACACAAAACAGCACAAATAATACGCCTATCAGACACGATGACGGGACTACACATCCTGAGTAGACTGAACATTAAACCCATATACACCACGGGAGGCAGAGCACCACTACCTCCCGCAATCAGACATTACCTAATAATCAAGCCATTACCCAAAAACACCCTGGCAGGCAGGCACGATGGCAGGAGAAAAGCCAGGGCAGACAAACTACGCGAAAAGCACACGCAAGACCAAACCGCGGTCTTTGTCGATGCCGCCAACCAGGGATACAACACATACACCCTGAGTGCCGTGGACGGAAAATCTAGAATTGTAAATGTGGCCTCAACTAGAGCCGCATCAATCAAAGAGGCCGAAGAAGTGGCCATAGCGCTGGCCATCATGAACCCAACTACCCATACTGTCCTGAGCGACTCTAAGAGCGCTATTCTCAGCTTTATGAGGGGCAGTGTGGGACTAAATACAGCCAAGATCTTGAAAAACTTTAATCAGGACGACAGAACAAAAATTAATCTTGTCTGGGTCCCCGCTCACTCGGGAAATCCCGGTAACGAGGAAGCGCATAGAGTGGCCCGAGGGTTAACAAACCGGGTCGCGCTCTCCTTGGAACCGGACCCCCCGATGGGAGAGGTAGTGACTTCCTACAACGAACTCACCAACCTATACAAAGAGAACAGGAGAATATACCCAATACCACACAGCAACCTTACAAGAGCGCAGGCCACTGTCCTCCGCCGAATTCAAACTAACAGCCTTATCACTCCTCATCGCTTAGCGATCTTCACAGATGGGGAGGTTGACCCAATATGCCAAAACTGCAACAAAAATGCCATAGCAAACCAAAGACACATCCTCTGGGAATGCGAGGGTCTTCCCCCACCCAGAGAGCTTCTGCCAGCTCCCTCTGAAACGACATGGGAGACCCTAATACGGTCTCCTGAAGAAAAGCTACAAAAAGGAATCGTTGCCTGGGCGGAAGAGGTCGCCGCAGACAAGCGGCCACCTACAACGCCCTGAAATTTTTTTTATAAAGTTGTTTCCTCCTCCTCCTCCTCACCCCAGATTTGGCGCTGAAGCAGTGTCGTCACAGATTTCATTGCTCTCAGCGAATCAGAATGCGCCATGATACGTCACCGCTTGCGTAAACGGCCGAGGCGCTGGATGCATCATGGCTGCATGCATGGTCGCTGCGTTTGCGTTCGCCGCAATGGATACCGTTGCTGCCGCTGAACCTTGCAACGAAGAGCTCGCCAGGGAAGCAGGACTGCATTTCAGCGATATTCAGTGAAACGGAGCGCGAAATGGCCCTCCGTGCTCGAGCGGTAGGTGTTTCCGCGTGCGATGGCGGTGAGCCGCCGGCCGCGCCGGCGGAAAGCAGAGCTTCGTTTTCGTCGACGGAGACGAAGCGTCCGGTCCGCCAGGCGACGATGTTCCCGGCAGAACAAGCGTAGAAAGTTGCGCACGTACTCGGTATGGTTATTTCGTGGCTTTATTTAATGACATTCAGCACTCACCGACCCGCCAGTTTGCTGCTGCAGGGGCACCGGTAGGGGGTTTGATGAAGGCCGCATTAAGAACAGCTGCTCGAGAAAGGACTGGCCTCTGGGGCACGCCAAGATACTTTCCGAGGGCAAGATTATACACATAATCCGAGGGCGAGAAATGCAGAGAGCACACCATCGGTTTCTCTGGCTCCTTTGCCGTTTTATCATCGGCAGAGCACTGAGCCATTGCGAACGCCGGGGAGCCGGGGCTCTCCGCGCGACACCACATGAAAGGACACAATCGAGTCAACACTGCCGCTGCCCCTGAGCAAGCGCCTTGGGCCATTTATACAGCCCTCAACACTACACACACGAGGCATTTTCTGGCTGTTTCCCGCGAAGTCAACGTTTTTCGAGCCACGCAACACGCAACCAAACACCATAGAGCGGAACAGGCGCGCGCAACGATGCATTGACCAAAAACGAAACTACGAAACTATCACGGCCGCATGTATCTCCATGAGATTTTTTCTTATTTATTTAATTTTGTGCTAAACTTGTACTTCCTCGCTTGAAACGGTTTAAAAAGTTGGCAAATGCTGTTTATGTACGTTTAAGGCGTATTTCATTTTGCGTTTTATTAACAGCAATAAATCGCTCTCGACCAATCGAGACCGCCCTGTATTTGTAATCTCCGACGTCACGAACATGTAGTGCGGGAATTTCGAAGGGGCGTCAGCACCTATCCTTCAGTTTTTCGCTATTTTCTCGCTTATTAAACATCTGTTTGCAGTAAGAATGGTATGGCTGTGATCGTGAAAGGATAATCTACCATTTAAGCTCCACTTCCGGTTTCTCTTTAGTGTCCCTTTAATGTCAACTAGAATATCGGCTATCACTGTTTTCCCTCTGATCCACACTGCTCTCTTACTGTCTCTTAAGTTAGGCCTAACATTTTTCTTTCAATCGCTCTTTGTGCGGTCGTTAACTTGTTCTCGAGCTTCTTTGTTAGTCTCCAAGTTTCTGCCCCATATGTCAGCACCGGTAGAATGCAACAGGTAACTTTGTACTTTTCTTGTGGCGAACCAAGTCTCGTATAGATCCTTGTAGATATTTTCCAAGATATTCACGTATGCCTCCTGTACTACTGGATTACGCAATGCCTCTATGACAGCTGGTATCTCTACTGAATAGAATGCCTTTTCATATATGAAAGCCATATAGAGAGATTGATTGTACTCCGCAGATTTCTCGATTACCTGATTGATGAAATGGATATGATCCATCGTAGAATATCTCTTCCTGAAGTCAGCCTGTACTCATGGTTGCCTGAAGTCAAGTGTGAAGTCAAGTCAAGATTCTATTGGAAATTATGTTGGTAAATATTTTATACAATACTCTGTAGTATATTAGTATAATGTTGGCATTCTTCCCGCTCTCTGGTACACTTGAAGTCGTGAGGCATTGCGTATAAAGGGCCGCAAGCTTTTCAAGCATGATATCTCCTCCACCTTTGATTAAATCGACTGTTATTCCATCTTCTCCAGCAGCATTTCCGAATTCTTCCGCTGCTTTTACTGTGTCATCGAACTTGATGATGATATTACCCTGCTTATCTTGCAGTACATACATCTTGCCTTGTCCTGCCAAGTTTTCTTCCCACTGATTTAATGCTGCGTCCATATTTTACTGCTTTCTCATTTTTTCCCACGTTTTAATTTCGAATATCCCACACCTTCTTCTTGTTGATCAGTTTTGACAGTTCAGCGAATGCTATCTGATCTCTCCAGTTTGAAACTTTTATGTTTTGCCGTTTCTTTATTAGGTCCTTTGTTACTTGGGAGAGCTTACCTACTGGTTGCCTTGATGCCTTACCTCCCACTTCAATTGCTGCTTCTGAGATGCGAGCGCCAGCGTGAATTAGTCTGCTTTTACCCTTACTGCGTCTATGTTGGCCTGTTTCTTCTTGACTTATTTTATTATTTCTCTCTTCAAACTGAGAGATCGGCAGAGAGTATGAAATCTATTATATTCCTTGTTTCTCCATTAGGGCTTTTCCAGGTCCATTTCCCGTTGCTGCGCTTCCTGAAGAAGGTATTCATTATTGAGAGCCTATCCCTTTCGGCGAAATTCTACCGACATCTCTCCTCTAGTGTTCCTAGAATCGATGCCATAGTTGCCAATTGCCTGCTCACCAGCTTGCTTTTCCCCCACTTTTGCATTTAAGTCGTCCATGGCTAAAGTACACTCAGTTTGCACCTTTCTCATTGCTAATTCTACATATAAGTAAAACTGTTCTATTTCTTCATCATCGTGACTGGAGGTTGGGGCCTTGTACTAGCTTCATTCTATACCTACTATTCAGCTTTATTACGACGACTGCTACCCCCTCATTAATGCTATAGATTTTATCAATGTTGCCCGCAACGTCCTTATGAACTAGAAGCCCTACCGAGAATTCTCTCTTATCTGGAAGACCTCCGTAGCCGAGGACGTGGCACTGTATGAGCCTCACCAGTTCTTCTTAAAGTTCCTATATAAGAAAAGTACCGCCATCCTTTGATCAACGCCGCTTCTCTCTCTCCTGTATCTCTGATTGGACGATGATAGCGCGCGCTTTCACTTCTTTATATATATATATATATATATATATATATATATATTTTTCCGCCTCAGAGCCATGTTGAAAGTCACTCTGCGCAGCCGCAGTGGCCGGCGGCGGCGGCGGCGCGCGCCCGGCCTGAAAGCTTTCTAGGTGCGCCACCGTCGACTTGCTTTCGCAAGCAAAAAGTAAAGAAAAAAATAAGCGCTTTAGGAGAGGAGACGGCGGAGGAAAGAGTAGATGGCGGTACTTTTCTTATATAGGGACTTTAGTTCTTCTAACCTCACTAAGGCCAGTAATATGCCAGGCAATGCCTGGTAATTCCTTAAAAAGCCCTGCTAAGCTAGCATCACTTGATAGGGTGCGCGTGTTGAACGTTGCCAGGTTCAGTTTCCAGTGGCGGCCTGTCCGGACCAAGAGATCCTTTCGCGATTTACGAGTTTGGCACGAGTTTGCCTGTCAATCAAAAGCATAGTTCACGCCCCGAGCGAGGCATATAACTCTTGTGCACGCCCACCACGGTTGGGCCACGCCCAACTTAGTTTTCGGCAACAGCGACATGGTGCGGACTGAGAGGCATCAACAAGCTTGACTACCGAAATAAAACACGCACAACGCACGGTCATCGGTGATGTACTGACCATCACCATAAAAAAAAGCGTCGACTTTCGCGGGCTTATGCATATATCTTCTTGTGCTGTGATGGCCCCACAACACGGTTCATTGCCTGCATTGTGGCGATGTAGCGCACAGCAAATAATTATCGGCAGGTCACTGTAGCTGCTTGCAAGGCGTCGATGCGCCGCGGTGGACGACGATCCTGAGCAGTGCGTAGTGTTTTCCAACGACAACGTATCGCAGCTGTCATTTGAGATGGCTACCCTGTCATCAGTGATGTATCTTACCCGCAGTGTAGCAAACATGGTCAGTGGTCAGCTCAAACGCACCCAGTGTGATGGCATTTCTTCATCACAAGCACGGCACACTAAACAATTGCAACACCTTCCTGAGTTCGAAGTCTAATTTCCTAAGTCCCTATATAAGAAAAGTACCGCCGTCCTTTGATCAACGCCGCTTCTCTCTCTCCTGTATCTCCGATTGGACGATGATGATGAAAAAACTTTATTTAATTAACACGGAGGAAGCTTGAGGTGGCCCGGAGGAGGCCACCTCTCACACTCACTAGGTGGGCTCCTCATTACAGGAGCCCATTGGCGGCCGCCGCGGCTTGTGCTCGGTCGACCAGGGCCTTCTGATTCGCCAGGTCGGAGCAGCCGAGCAGGGCTGCCTCCCAGTCCTCCCGGGTGGGGTTTGGTTTTGGGGTGAGGTTCGGGGTTGATTGGCATGCCCACACCATGTGGAAGATGTCCGAAGACTTCTCCGCACAGTGCGGGCATTTTCCTGCACAGGCAGGATCAAAGTGCTTTAAAACTGCCGGGCACAGCAGTGTTTTGGTGTAAAGGCGGAGGAGTGTACGTTCCTCTGCTTTTGTAAGGCCCTTACAGGGCTTAGGATAAATTGCGTGGCCGAATTGGTATAGTCGAGTAATTTCTCGATAAGTTAGGGCCGGATTGGGTTCGGGATCCATTTCGGAAGGGTCTGAAGGCGTTGCCCGGAGAGTGAGCCGCGCGGGCAGCGGCGTCTGCCGTTTCGTTGCCTTCGAGGCCCATATGAGCAGGAGCCCATACGATCATTCGAGACGCGGGGGCCCCGAGGTAGTCACTGTTTTGAAGGATGCGAGACGCAATGATAGGAATGTACCCCTGATTGGACGATGATAGCGCGCGCTTTTCACTTCTTTATATTTTGTTTTTTTCCGCCTGAGAGCCATGCTGAAAGTCCCCTGCGCAGCCGCAGTCGCCGCCGGGGGCGGCGGCGGCGTGCGCCCGGCCTGAAAGCTTCAACGTAGACTTTCTAGGTGCGCCACCGTCGACTTGGCTTTCGCAAGCAAAAAGTAAAGAAAAAAGCAAGCGCTTTAGGAGAGGAGGCGGCGGAGGAAAGAGTAGATGGCGGTACTTTTCTTATATAGGGACTTTATTCCTAACTGCACACAGGAGCCCCCACCCGCCAAAATGCGATAACTGCGCTGTCGTTACGATATCCATCTGCAATCGCTGTTAAGTCAGCAGCAGAGGTAATCGGCAAGCACATTAGCGTGAACAACACTCAAATTCTGCGTACATGCGCACAGATGCACCTTTACTAGGCAAGCGGTGACAAGCGATGAATTGTGTCGCTGGGCAGCACGCTGTTCTTCGCAATGCACCACGAAGACTTCGTGCACGCAGATAAACTGGTGCATTTTCACTGTGCTGCGTCACTACGGAGTCTAGAATAGCGCATAGCCATTTTGTAGCTACAGCCGTTGCTCCCGTCTCTATGGCTAGAGTGTCGTTTCTGTTGGTAAATTAAGCGGCGGCCTTAATAGCCGCCTCAGTGAAGCACCTGCGGTGAACAACCATGCAGCAGCGCTGCGTTGCCATTCCCATAATATACAGGGAATGGACAGATCATTGTCATGACTGACTTTAGCGAACATAGCACTGCAGCGCCCCTGGCGACTGCTCACCGTATGAACTCCCACCCTCGTGCGTGCGACCTTCTAGAATTTATCCGCTTGTAAGCTTTCGCCTCACTGTCCCTACTCGCGGCAAAAAGTGCAAAATTTAATAATTCACTCGATGTCCGTTTGTCATCACAAATTGATAGCATGCAAAACGAAAGACCGATACTTTAAGTAGCAAAATATTCGGTGTTTATTTGTTGTATTTTAATGTATTCGATTGAGGGAAAGAGTAGGTGCAAGAATGCACCGCATGTGCCCTGTTCGCATTCCACGGAGGATAGAAAGATAATGCCCGAAAGAGGAGGCACGCCCTTGACGCGCCCGAGAAAGGCGTGGCAAGCGGCTGCTCACGGCAAGTGTGCAGATAGACAGCGGGACAGTGACGGTGTTGCTAAATTGCGGTAATAAGTTGATAACAATACGCGGCGCTGGCGCGTTTTGTTGCGCAGTCCTCTGTGCTTGAAGCGCGGAAGCAGTGTGCCGCACAGGGTGCGCTCATGTTGTCATACGCGGCTTGACTCGACATTTCTTCAGCTGTTATTGCACGTTCCTTGCTATCTCCGTCGAGCAAAGTCGGGTAAAAGTCGTGCGAATGATCAACTCGGAGAATCCTGCATAACATCCGTGGTCACGGGGTTTTTAATTGCCTCAGGTAGAAGCCCGCGTTCCGCGGGCAGGTATTGTTGCCTGCGGCTATCTCTATGTTCTGGGGTGACCTTGGCCTCTCTTCAGGGTTTAGGCTTGACGGGGGCGTCCGTGGCATGCATAGAAAAGCACCTGCACAAGGTGTCACGCTGTAGTGACGACCGGAGCAGTAAAACATAAACGGTTTATTGGGCGAACCTGTGCTCAGCAAAACAAGTGACACTCAAAACAATGATAGCGTTGAGCACATTGATAGGTTGTCTAAATCTAATCTGTAGATCAGATGTACTGACAAATTATACGCGACTCAATGATCTATCCAGCGAAATTGCTGGTGCTCGCGTAAGAGACAGAGTGTGCCGCTATTCGTGCCGCGCACGCAAGTCTGCATACGCAAGGCTCGGCGAAAAAGAGCCAACTGATATCACCGGCGATAACGTTCGAGTGGCTTCCGCGGTACAGAAAGTTGCGTCTTGCACGCAGCATGGCAATTTACCATTTGTTAGATGGTGAAAGGCGATCACCAGAAAAAAGGCAGGCAAGTGCGCGTTCTAATGTGTTCGAAGTTTAGTAGAAAATAAGTATACGTCAGAAATAAAATTCAATTCTTAGGCTTTACGGGCCAAAACCACAATATTATTTTGAGGCTCGCCTTTGTTAGGGCCTCCGGGTTACTTCTTCTTCTACTTTCTGGGGTTTTACATGGCAAAACCAGTTCTGATTATGATTCAGACCATAGTGTATGGCTCCGGAATAATGTTGAAGGCCTGGGGTTCTTTAACGTTCACTACAACGCAAGCACACGTGTGTTCTTGCATTTCGCCTCCATCGAAATGCGCCTGCCGTGACCGGGCAAAATAAATGCACTTACGTACTGAGGATATATTTTTGTAGAGACACGGGATTTAGCGCTCCAGCACGCATTAATTCGCATTTACGCCCACCGCCTTTCGAACTGTACGCTCATGGCGTTGCCTGAATACTGTATTCTGTTTTATACTCCTAGTTGACAAGGACACCAAATCTAGCGTTCATATGACCTTGCAGGTAACGGCCACGCAGTTCAACATTTCTATCATACATCTCTACAGATAGACAAAAGAAATGTATAGGAGTTAAAGAATTTTACAAGCCTTTGCAGTTTTGTAGATTTGGTAACTGCAGGCAACAACTTTAGTATTTTTACTGAACAGAACGAAATCTCATTTCGAAGGCAACGAGTGCAACGACCTGTTTTGGAGGGCGTCGTACCACTCGCAGGCTGCTGAATTACAAGCGGCTGCTGGAAAAATAGACGAGTTTGCTTTACCCGAAGGGCCATCTACATTGAGTTCACTCGATATCACTCCGGAGATTTATCGTGAGAGCTGTTGAGCCACGATTGTACTAATCGGGAGAAAACACTGAATAAGCAGTCGGATGCTTCAGGCGCTCGTAGTTTATTGCTGCTGAAGTGGTAGTCATACGTGTCAACTCGTTTGCATTAAAGAAAAAAAGACAAGTACACAAAAACTAAGCACCGCGATACAGCAAGCGGAATATCTCCATTTGATTCACTGCACGTAAAGCTCGCAGATTCTAATAGCAATGAGCACCTTAGCCTAGGGTATACTTTTGGCTGACGGCACTCGTAACATCTTTAGTGCGCATGCGTAGTGCGCCATATTCGACTGGGGGCTACGCATGTGGTGGCGAATGTTCGGCTAGGGTGAGCACGACACGAGTGCGAGCCACCATGCCAAGATGTAGATGGTTCAGTGGAGCGCGGTGCGATCCCGTCAGGCAGCGCGCGCTAGCAGACGACCACAGAGGAAGCAACGAAGCTAACGGGCCGTGTATTTAAAGGCGCCAGTGTGCAGCAGGCTTTTGACTATTTTCATACCATGGGGAAAATGTGTTTTTGTATGTTGCGGGACATGTTTGTTTTTTCTGAAAGAACTACTGCACTTAATAGTTAATGTAATACATAAACGGAAAGCAAAATGAATGTGCACTTTTCACGCATAAAAGCTGTCTTGACGAGATGTGTGTCATAAAAAAAGATATAAATAGCTCAAATCAAGATTGCGCGATAAAACTTAACAAAGTTTGTAGACACGCTTGGTTTCTACTAAGAAAAAATTTTACAAAAATTATGAGATATACACAATGTATTGCCGGCTAATAGGCACTATCCCCCCAAAAATCTAAATTTTTCATTGAAGAGGTATTACACTACAAAAATTTAACTGCAAGCACTACAGTTGGGCGTGCCGGGCTGCGGCCGCCGATGTTCCGGGCTGGTTTGCGTCGTCATCGCTTTCAGACTGTCGACATATTCAGACTATCGCCATAGAGTACCATATACAAGTATAAGAGAGGACACTTAAATAGGCCCCTGCGGCTGATGATGATGATGATGGTTTATTGGCATCCCCTTTGAAACGGGGCGGCGACAAATAGTCACCTAGCCTGCTTGATTTAATCAGGTATACTATACATGTGGGAAGCGCAGTCGAGGACGGCAGAAAGTCAGGTGGGATGATGAGGTTAGGAAATTCGCAGGCGCAAGTTGGAATACGCTAGCGCAAGACAGGGGTAATTGGAGATCGCAGGGAGAGGCCTTCGTCCTGCAGTGGACATAAATATAGGCTGATGATGATGACTATACATGTGATTTATCTAACATTTTTGCATACCTCTCATTATTCTTTTTTTCTTTTTCAAAAATTTACCTTGTGCCGCTACCGATGATTTTAAGAGATCAGGTCGTATCTATCTTTTCCCAGATTTTTTTCCACCAGTACTCTAATCGTCTCTTGCTTATCTCTACGGCTGATCTGTTGATGTTTCCTTCCACTTTAAACCCAAGCGCTTCTGGGAGTTGCACGTTACCTACAGTTCTCGCTGGGGGGGATCCCGTCGCATTCAATTAGGATGTGCTGAGTGGTCTCTGGATCTTTACAGCAGCATACACATGCCTCATCTAGTTCCGAATATTTGCTCCGGTATGTTTTCGTCCTTAGGCAACCGGCTGGAGCCTCAAATAGCAAGGCACTGCCCTTTGTGTTATCGTACAGATTTTCCCTTCTAATTTCTTTCTTCTCATTATTGTAAATCTCCGTTGTCCTTTTTGTTTCCATTCTTTGCATCCAATTGACGGTCTCTATTTCTCTCACTTTCTTTCTGATGAGTCGTGGTTGTCTGTTTACAGTTTCGATCATCCTGTACTTGGTTGCCAACTTCCTTGACCTCTTCCTCCATCCTGTGTCCTCGCTTTTCGTGCAGAGATACTTGTGCACTTTAGCCGCCCATTTATTTTCATCCATGTTCGTGAGCCTTTCTTCAAAACTAATTTTGTTCTGTGCTTCTCTGACTTCAAAAGGGGCCCAACCCATGTCACCCTGCACTGCCTCATTTGTCGGTATTACCTTGAGCTCCCAAAGCCAACCGGCCTACTGATCTTTGGTTAACTTCCAAACCCGACAAGATGTCCGATTTTAAGCATATATTGGCATTTGCGAATGTTAGCGCTGGCACCATTACTCCTTTCCAGATTCCACCTACCACCTCATACTTATTGTGGCCCCACAGTGCTCTGTGTTTCATTATTGCTGCGTTCAGCTTCGCCTTTATTTTCAGATTATCATGGTGGTTGCTTGAGTAATTCTTTCCTTCGTTTATGTGTACGCCGAGGTACTTATATTGCTTCACTATGGGTATTACTTGCTGTTGAATTGACACCACAAAGAGACTGGTCTCTTCATTAAAGATAATAATTCCTCATTTCTCTGTGCTAATCTTAAGGCCTAGATTTGTCGCTGCATTCCCACATATACTTGCAAGTATCTGTAAATCTTTTTATTCTCTGCTAGTAGCACAATGTCGTCTGCGTACATCAGTCCACCTAGGGACCTTCTGTTGCACCATTTGTCCATTACGCATGTAGGATAAATCAAAGCCTAATTCGCTGTTTTCCAGTCGTCTTTCTATACCGTTAACGTAAAGTGTGAACAGCAATGGAGACAGAGGACATCCTTACTTCAATCCTTAGAAAGTTACTATTTCTAATATACATTTATGACTTACCGAATAAGATTTCCTCACACGTGTGCATTTTTGCGGACGACTGAATTCTTTATATTTCTATTAAGGGTACCGATCATTAGACAATCCTCCAGAAAAATGTAGAACTTATTTCTCTTTGCTCTGACACTTGGCTAATAAAGCTTAAGGTTTTTAAATGTAAAGTAATCTCTCTTAGCCGAAAACATAGTGACTCTATATAGATATCTTGGTGTTAACCTAACTTAGACTCTTTCGTGGTCAACGCACATTGCATACATTTGCGCCAATTATTCGAGATCATTAGGGTACATGCGCCGCAAGTTACATAATTCTACTAGAGATATTCGTAAACTACCTTATCTAAAATCTGTTCGATCTCAGCTTGAATACGCTCCATTCGTCTGATCTCCTCATCACAAATATTTGATCGAAAAACTCGAATCTGTTCAGAATAGGGCTGTGCGTTTTATTTCACGTTGTTATGACTCTAACTAAAAAGCTAAAGCATAACACAAGTTAAACTCAACCTGTGACTGCATCCTTTGCATGATCGTCGTGATATAGCCCCGCTATCATTATTTCAGAAATACTTCTATAACACAGCGACAACCTCCTCATTAGAGGTCACAACGGTTGTAGAATCGGTTCCATTTCATGCGCATCTACGGAAAGACTAATTCATTTAACTACTCCGCTCTTCCACGAGCGATTCGCCTGTGGAACGACGTTCATAACCCCCTAACTTTCAAGAGTGCCCAAGAAAGTTACCGCCTTTTTCTAACAACACATTTTTGAAGCATCTCTACATAAACTAACGTATTATTTTTCTCATTGCCTTTTCCGTTATTAATGTGCATCTAGGCATTAAATACTATTTTGTTATAGCCGAAGTATGTCCGGCTCCCTCTGCAGTTCCATTTATTATATTTTACTGTTAGAAATTTTATTGTTGAATGAGCTATCACGCTCAAAAGCGTCAGATTTGTTCCTTGTAATACACCATAATAGTGTATATTAGCGCATTTCTTACCCTTGTATTTCGATATATATGTATTCTAATCATTGGAAATGTTCTAATACTTGATTGTACTCTCCCTCTTTACACAATGGCTCTAGGGTCCTGTGATGTATAAATAAATAAATAAATAAATAAATAAATAAATAAATAAATAAATAAATAAATAAATAAATAAATAAATTGCAAGCAGACGTTCAGGGCGTGATTTATATAAATGATCAGGCGACACGAAAACGTTCCGGTGAACGGCAAAGCAGAGCGAGCACCAACAACACTCTTCGTCCTCTTGTTTCACTTGCGTCTGTGTTTGTCGCTACGATTACCCCCCGGTGAAAAGGGAGCGAACTTGGCGACCTAAGGAAACTTCGATACTGGCGGGTCGTAGTGCTGTTTCAGCCGTTCAACGTGAACTGTGTCACGGCCGCGGTGCCGTTGGTCCGTACACGGCTGAAGGGGCTCATTGACGTAATTCACAGGGGACGTCTGACGTAGAACCCGGCAAGGACCGTCATCCTTAGGCAGCAGCTTTGTGGAAAGGTCGGGAGCGGAGAAGGGAACGCGGAGCCACACCAATGTGCCAGGTGAATATGACGGCGAAGAGGGGCTACGGTCGTGACAGTCTTTCTGGCAGGCCTGGTCTTGCGAGGTAAGAGAGCGCGCGAGCTGGCGGCATTCCTCGGCATAGGTGGCTACTTCAGATAGAGGAGGAGGAGGAATGAACGTTTATTGCTAGAAACAGCGAGAAAGTGTTATTTCTTCGCCCTAGGTGGGCGGCTCTCTCAGTCCAGAAAGCCGTTGGCTAATGCCGTAGCCCGTTCCCGGTCCACCATACTTCGCTGCTCCCCCAGGCTCTGTGCCGTTAGCATTGCCTCTCACGTTTCTTCGGTGGCTTGTATCGTTTCTGAGGCATCGTCTTGACTGTTTTTCTCGCGGTGTGGGCACACCAACGCCATGTGTTGTAGGGTGTCTGGTACATCACAATATCGGCATAGGTATGATAATTTAGTGGGATGCATCCGGTGCATGACAATTCCATGGACATATGTATTCGTTTGTAGTCTGCGGAGGGCGGTGGCTTCTTCCTTGCTTAATTTTGGATGTGGTAAAGGATATTCTCTTCTTTCGAGTCGGTAATGTTGCAGCATTACGGCGTAGTTGATGGGAATGTCCTCCACCCTCGTCGATTTCCGGATCCCGTGCGGCAGGAAATCCCGGCTGGTATGCTCTCGGGAGACCGCATGTGCTGTTTCGTTTCCTGCCAGGTGTTCGTGGCCTGGGGTCCATGCGACTTAGGTTACGGGTAGTTCTTGGCGTCTTGATAGCTCTTTTAGAATTTTCACGGCTGCGGCAGAGATTCGGCCATTTTGTAAGTTTCTACATGCCGTTTGCGAGTCGCTCAAGATGATTGCGGTGTCCTTGCATGTGGCGATGCCGAGGATGATGGCCACTTCCTCCGCCGTTTCTGGGTTTCTGGCCGGTATGGTGGCAGCGACTAGCTCATTCCCTTTGTTGTTAGTCACGGTAATTGCGTAGGCTCTTCTACCTGGGTATTTTGCCGCATCTGTATATCTCGTGTTGGGGTTCCTTGAGTATTTCTTGCTTAGCGCTCGCTCGAACCCTTGCTTGTCTTCTGTCTTTGTGGTGTGTTGCATGCATGTTTCGAGGTATTGGAGCGACTGAGATAGTCACGGAGAAGTGGCGGCAATCGGGCTTTCACGTCTGAGTCTGCTATAAAGTTTTCGCTGTATGCGAGTTTGCGAAGTACTGCTCTTCCTGTTTGAGTCAGCTTAAGGCGTTCCAGCTGGCTGGCCCTGTGCGCTTCACTCATTTCTTCCCAGGTGTTATGGAGGCCAAGTTTGAGTCGTGTCGTGGTTGAGGTCAGATAGAGTCGTGGATTCAGAGGCATTGGGACTATATGGGAGGATAGTGTCCATGAAGGAAGAAGGCTCAAGGCCGTAAAGAAGGAAGAACGGAGAGAATCCTGTGGTAGGCTGAGTGACGGTGTTGTAAGCGTAGGTAAGGAAGGGTAAAATCTGGTCCCAATTGGCATGGTCAGCGGAAACGTACATGGCAAGCATGTCGCCTGCCTAGTGTACGATTAAAGTGCTCAGTCATGCCGTTGGTTTGGGGATGATAGGCGCTGGTAGCGCGATGAACTATGTTGCATTCACGTAGAAGGGCTTAAACGGATTCAGAGAGGAAGGAACGCCCACGATCGCTCAGTAGCTCACATGGCGCGCCGTGCCAAAGAACGAGATTATGGAGGATGAACAAGGCCACGTCACGTGATTTGGCACACGGAAGCGCACAAGTTTCAGCGTAGCGCGTGAGGTGGTGCACAGCGACTATTATCCAGCGGTTGCCATTTGATGTGCTCGGAAGGGGTCCGTACAAATCCATTCCGATGCGGTCGAAAGGCCGGGTGGGACAGGGCGGGGGTTGAAGAGGGCCAGTCGTTGAGTAAGGTGGGCTCTTGCGGCGTTGGCACTCAGAGCACGAGCGGACGTACTGTCGGACGAAGCGGTACATTCCATGCCAGCAGTACCGAAGCCGCAGGTGTCCGTAGGTCTTTAATACGCCGGCATGGGCGCATTGCGGGTCCGCGTTAAAGGAGGCACAGACGTCGGAACGTAGACGGCGAGGGATCACGAGCAACTATTTACGGCCTTCAGATATGTAATTGCGGCGGTACAGAAGCCATCGCAGTTGGTAAGGTGACGAGCAGTCGGTCGAAGCGTGCGGTTGGTGGTACGCGGCGATGGCCCAGATAGGAACTGTAGGAGTGCGGCTATCCAAGGATCCTGGCGCTGCTCGGATGGCATGTCGGCATATCTGAGGGACGAAGAACCGTAGCTGAGGACAAACGCAGCTGCAGGCTCATGGGCAAGTGGAGAGCGAGATAGGGTGTCGGCATCTGCATATTTACGACCAGATCTGTAGACGACGCGAATGTCATAGTCTTGCAGACGTAGTGCCCAACGAGCCAGGCGACCAGATGGATCTTTGAGGGAAGATAGCCATCACAAAGCATGGTGATAAATCACGACGTCGAATGGTCGGCCGTAGGCATAAGGTCGAAACTTTGTGATCGCCCAAACGATGGCCAGACATTCTTTCTCAGTAACAGAATAGTTTGCTTCTGCTCTGGTGAGAGTGCGGCTGGCGTAAGAGACAACCTACTCGTCAAATCCAGACTTGCGTTGGGTTAGAATTGCACCGAGGTCGACACTACTTGCATCCGTGTGGATTTCTGGAGGAGCGTCTGGATCAAAATGGCGCAAAATAGGGGAGGGGTTGAGGGGGAGTTAGAAGATGGCGTATTGTGGCAAATGCGTCGTCGCAAGCGGAGACCAAGTCGTTACGTCTTGGTTGTCGGCAAGAAGCTGTATCAAAGGGGCGATGATGGACGCAAAGTTTTGGACGAACCGGCGAAAATATGAACAAAGGCCGATAAAACTGAGAAGCTGTTTCACTGTAGTCGGCCGAGGAAACTCGGCGGCGGCTCGAAGCCTCGTAGGGTTGGGAAGAACGCCATCCTAGCAAACAACGTGGCCTAAGATGGTGAGTTGGCGTGCAGCAAAATGACACTTCTTCAAATTGAGCTGCAGCCCAGCATGTCTAAGGCAAGTCATAACACTTATCAGGCGAGTGAGATGAGAATCGAAGTCCCTCGAAAAGACTATGACGTTATCCAGATAACACAGGCACGTGTGCCATTTGAGCCCGCGAAGTATGTTGTCCATGAGGCGTTTGAAAGTGGCAGGCGCATTGAAAAGGCCGAATGGCATCACGTTAAGCTCATATAACCCATCGGGAGGGACAAATACAGTCTTTGGGCGGTCAACTTCTTCCATAGGTACTTGCCAGTACCCCGATCGAAGATCCAAGGAAGAGAAAAACTCTGCTCCTTGCAGGCAGTCGAGGGCGTCGTGGATTCGGGTCAGAGGATAAATATCTTTGGGTGTGATTTTAAGAGGCGCCGATAATCCACACAGAATCTGATGCTGCCGTCCTTTTTCTTCACCAGTACTACTGCTGAGGCCTAAGGGCTGTGTGAGGGCTGTATCACGCCGTGGTGAAGCATATCATTAACCTGGTCGTCAATGACACGGCGTTCTGCGTGCGAGACTCGATACGGGCGCTGGCGCAGAGGTGCGTTGGTGTCGCTGTCAATGTGGTGAACGATGGCGGATGTGCGGCCCAAAGAAGGCTGTTCATGGTCAAAAGATGTCCTGAAACGGTTGAGGAGATCCAAAAGCTGGGTGCGCTGGTTGTAAGAGAGTTCGGAATCAATTGATTTGTTGAATACATCCGAGGATGACGAAGCACCTGAAGTAGAAGTAATACTGGTGACAGGAAGGTTGGTCATATCATCGGGCAATTGACGAGGATAAGCGGAGTCGATGACCTCAAGTCAACGAAGACATTTACCACGGAATAAAGTGGCGGATGACGATAACCGATTCGTAACATAAATGGTTCCAGAAAAGTTCTCAATCGTGAAAACGGCAAAAGGAAGCGGGAAGTTGTTGCGAGAGGCGAAGGCTTCGGAGGGTGAAAACAGAGTTGTAGAATTGGGCGCCGAGTAGCAAGAGAAAGGAACAAGAGCAGAAGAGAAAGGAGGTATATCAGTGTCCGCGGTGACGACCACTCGGGGAAAAGGAGAGAAACACGGCTCAGATGGAGCATCACATAATGCAAGCGATAATGCAAGTTCAGAACGCGCACAGTCAACAACGGCATGATGTGTGTAAAGGAAATCCCAGCCCAGAATTAAGTCGTCTGAGCAGGGTGTCAACACGACAAATTCAACGACATATAAAACATCCTGAATGACAAGCCGAGCCGTGCACGACACACAAGGCTGGACGAAGCCGGGTGTGGTGGTGGCTCACGACGACCGTAGCCTGGACTTCGGTCGCCGTCACGAGCGCGGAAGTCGCGGCGATAGCAAAAGCGTGCGACATGGCCAGGAAGGTGGCAGAAATATCAGATCGGTGGGTTGTCTGCAGTATGCCAAGGGTTTGCAGGTGGTGGGGCGGGACGCAAAAGAGGGAGCGGGGCCGTACGCACAGGAGGCCGTGCCACGTAGAAGGCGCTTGATGGTATCCCGGGATCTCGGGCGAAGGAAGCCCGAGGCCTGGCTGCCATTTCAGCGTAAGTCAGAGAGGCGGAGTCAGACGGATGCTGTTGTGCATGTGGCATTGGGCATTGGGCAATAGGCAGCGCCTCGGAAACTTGCTGCTGAATGGCGTGTCGAAGCGACGGAGCGAGTGATTACGTAGGCTCCGGGATGCACGACACAAGGGACAATTGGCGTGCCACTACTTCGCGAACAAACTGCTGTATTTACTGCAGCAAGGAACTGTGGTCAACTGAATCATCGCGAACGGTGAGAGCCGAGATGTTGGTCGTGTTGAAGTTAGAGCGCCGCGTGGAAATGCGTTGTTTCCTCAGCTCGTCGTAACTTTGGCAGAGCTGAATCACGTCGGTGACCGTTTGGGGGTTCTTCGCAACGAGCATGTGGAAGGCGTCGTCCTCGATGCCTTTCATAATTTGTCTGATTTTGTCAGCCTCACTCATGGAAGGGTTGATGCGGCGGCATAGGTCGACGACATCTTCAATGTGGGCGGTAAAGTTTTCGCCGGAATCCTGGGCGCGACCACGGAAGCGCTGTTCGGCGCGGAGCTTGCGCACAGCGGGTCGGCCGAATACCTCTGCGAAGCTCGTCTTAAAAGACGCCCAGTTCGCAACGTCAACTTCGTGGTTGCGAAACCATAGAAGGGCCACATCGCTCAAGTAAAAGATGACGTTGGTGAGTTAGTCGGCGTCATTCCACATGTGCGCGCTCACTCGTTCGTAGGAGGACAGCCAGTCCTCCACGTCGTGGTCTTCGGTTCCACTGAATGGAACAGGGTGGCGCTGTCTTGGTACGCCGGAACAGATGACAGCCGCGGGTGGCGTAGCTTCTTGCGGCGCCATGTCGTCAGGCATAGCCGATGCTGGAGGTAGAGTCCGGGTACGGAGTTCCAGGGTGACGAATGAAACCAGCAGCCTCCACCAAATGCAAGCAGACGTTCAGGGCGTGATTTACATAAATAATCAGGCGACAGGAAAACGGTCCGGTGAACGGAAAAGCAAAGCGAGCGCGAGCACCAACAACACTCTTCGTCCTCGTCTTTCACTCGCGTCCGTGTTTGTCGCTACAATATAAATAAATAAATAAATAAATAAATAAATAAATAAATAAATAAATAAATAAATAAATAAATAAATAAATAAATAAATTGTCGGGGTGTTTATTGACAGGGTACGCAAGGAGTCAGAGACCGGACTCGGTGCGGCATTTAGAACCCCGCGAGCAGTCAGAACCGACCCCGTGGGTAAAGCGCTGGTGATGCGCCTGACTGACCGGCACTTCGTTCAATTTCATGCGACACTTAGTTTCCCTGAGGTAGAGGGCTTGGCTGGCGTCTCATTGGTGAGATGGAGCGGCGGCGTGGGGATGGAGAACGACCAGCATGGTTGAGAACAGGGGCTTCATCCGACGGCACAGGAGATCGTAGCTGTCGGGGGGCGTAAGTGCTCATAGGTCGGCGGTTATCAAAAATAGGCAGCATACGGCGTCGACAAAAGCGGGTAACGTGTCCCGGAATACCACAATGGTAACAAATTGTGCGGTTGTCCACTGTGCGCCAAGGATTTGGCTGGCGTGGTAACTGTGGTGCAGGCGGCGAGAATGGAATCGGGTGCGGTCTCGCGACAGCTTGAGAGGTGAACGTGGAACGAAAGGCGGCCTTGCCGCCCTCATTAAGGGCACCACAACGGTAGTCAAGGGCGCCACGACGGTAGGCAGTTGAATAGCAGCTGACAGGCACTCAGCGACTTGCTCCTTGATGACGCTCTGTAACTCCGGTGTCAATGGGGAGTATGGTTGCGCGTTCGTAAAGGGCACCTGCCAAAGCTGCCGAGCAACTTCTCGTACGAATTCCTTTATCTGGTGCATTAGAGGCGACTCGTCAACACCTTGCGTCAGACCTGAGACAGCGGCGAATTCTGAGGGTGGATGTCGTGCGACTACTCGCTGCCTTCGAAGTTCGTCGTAACTCTGACACAGCGCAATGACGACAGACACTGTGGTCGGGTTCCGGGCGACCTACATCTGGAAGGCATCGTCCTCAATTCCCTTGAGGATATGCCGGATCTTGTCGGCTTCTGGCATCGTTGCGTCGACTCTGTTGCACAGATTAACGATGTCTTCGATGTAGCTGGTGAAATTCGAACCTGCTTGCTGGGCGCGTCCGCGCAGGCATTGTTCGGCCTGATGTTTACAGACAGCAGGACAATGAAAGACTTCCGTGAAGTTGGTCTTGAACGCCGACCATGTCGGGATGTCAGATTCGTGGTTACGATACCAGAAATGTGAAACGTTGCTCAAGTAGAAAATAACGTTTTTGAGCTTTGCCGTATGGTCCCAGTGGTTGTGCGCGCTGACTCTTTCGTACGAGGCGAGCCAGTCCTCGACGTCGTGATCGCCAGTACCCACGAAAATTGCAGGATACCGCTGACGCTGCACGCCAGGACAGATTACAGGTGGTGCCGTGGCTGCAGCTTGGGCTAGATCGTCAGGCATGGTTCGAGAAGGCTGGTCGGGATCGTCTGGCATGTGCCAAGAGGATTGAAGGGTTCGGCTTCGAAGTTTCAGCGTTGATGGAGTCGTACCAAGCACTCTCCACCAAATGTCAAGGTGTTTATTGACAGGGTACGCAAGAAGTGAGAGGTCGAACTCGGTGCGGCAGTTAGAACCCTGCGAGCAGTCATTACCGGCCCCGTGCGTAAAGCGCTGGTGGCGCGACTGACCGGCACTTCTTCGTTCAATTTCATACGCTGGAGATACGACGGGCTAACTGGCGCTTCTTCTTCGTTACAAAATAAATAAATAAATAAATAAATAAATAAATAAATAAATAAATAAATAATAATAAATAAACAGTGATAACAGCTTATAAATCGGAACGTCATCAGCGCACCTAGCGCTGCCACCTGCCGTCCGCAGATGAACATCTGCGGACGGCGCATCTGCGTGTCGCCGCAGCGCTGTCGTTTGTCTGGGCCGGGTCAAGTTTCATACCATTGATAATGACACCAAGCTGCGTGGATATGAGTAAGTGGCACAATACTTACGCATACTTAGACAACTCCCAAGTGAATGTTTTTTTTTTTTTCTGAATGGCCCGGTTTTTCAACGAGGCGTCATATCAGTTTGAACCACTCGCACGTCAATCCTGTGGTGCGTTCCAATGAGAAGTTTGGTTAGTGCGAACCCTTCTTTAGGCTGGAATATGTCGATTAGCAGGCTTTGTGGATGTTGAAAGGTTTCTTGAACAACTACTTAGACAGTCCCTTCAGCGGTACCTTTGTTCTTAGGAAAGTACAGGCTGTTGATTACCTGACTTGATCTCGACTCGTTGACGAACGTTCTAAACTGCGCCAAAGCGAGCTGACGATTATTGTCAGCCGTATGACAGCCGGTGCCCCCGAAGCAAACGAAGATCTGGCTGAGTGCTTATGTAATGGCCTGGGTGGTGGTCCGCTTCAATTTGTTGAGCTCAAAAGAGCTCGAGTTGCACTCCATGACCACGGCGTAGTTAACCCAGCTCTCGCAGAAGAAATTGTTACCGATAATTTTCCATGGATAGTTAGGAAGTGGTGTGTGCAGCATGGGCTCACCGTCTGGCTTACAGTTTTGTTGACAGACTGGATATTATGAAACGTAGCATATGACGCGTTGGTTCATGCCTGGCCACATGACTGATTGGCTGGCTCAAGTTCTGCAGCTTCCTATGCCATGATGGCCTATTTGCAGTCGCTTTGCATATTCAGGAGCATGACTATGCGCTTGCCTTTGCTTTACATGTTGAACGCGAGTGCCAGTTGATGGGCGACTTCCCCACGCCTTCACCGTGAGTGGTTGTGACACCTGCTTGGGGCCTCGACTTTAAATGGTTTTCCCTGACTCGTGCTTATGGGGGATCATTCTTCTGTGCTTCCTTTGTCCTCGCAAGCTTGTCGTGGGAGACAGGCAGATGTTTCATTACGAGTCCGCTGCACTCTCCGTTGGCTTCATAGAGAGTTCTTTGGCTGCTGCTGTATGTAGCTTTCTGTGATTTTTATGACAGTATTTGAGCCGCGTGTATGTTTTTTCGTGGCATGTGGGAGATGGTGGAACCAAAATATAGTGGTCTTACGTGGAAGCGATGTAGACGTGGACTTATTTCATTCAGGCGGCTTGAATACACCAGCGGTACTACTGGCTTGTGGTCAGTTTCGACATGGAATTACAATCCGATCAGCGAGGAGCGGTAGTGCTCGCAGGCCCATGTAACCTTCAGATCTTTGTTCTGTATTTCTGCGCATAGGCGCCGACTACGGGGGGGGGGGGGGGGGGGAGGCTCCGGGGCTCGAGTTCCTTCCCGACTTTTCCCGGGGGCGGGGCGGCAGAGCACCCCCCCTCCCCCCCGGGCCCTACAGTGTCATTACCGAAGTTCTGTTGACCACGCAATTTGAGGATTCTCTTGCGATGCCTCTAGCTTTTCAATTTTGTTGTGGCTAAAAGCTTACGGCATCATTACTGGCGTGGACGTGCATGGCATTAAATTTATACTTTCGCTTTATTTCGGCAAATCCTGACAATAGGAGGACAAGCGCATTAGAAGCACCGGCGGCGGCTACCTCATCCGTGTTTCCTCACTCGAACATTTTTTTTAAGTTTCCGCTGAGAGCACCATGCACCGACACAATATATTTAAAGATTTACACAGGACAAAGTTTATTATATTTTTTAAAGAGACCGAGGTATCCAACTATGATTGGATAGCCTATGCCTAGGGAATGAGTATGTTGATGTATGTTCACCTCACTTCAAATTACTATGCGTGCTTTTTTGACCCTGAAAAAAAAAGCACAATTCAGTGACCCCTTCGGCAGAGTGTTCTATCAACGGCGTGTGAAAAGCACGTGACTGATATGTGTCTCAATATTGATTCTCTTTCCAGTAGGCAATGCTAACGAACGGCAACAAAATAGAAAAAAAGCCCTTCTAATTATTTACAACACTTATGCATTAGGGATGGAAACATCGCCTCTTGCATGCAGAGGCCATAAATAGATGGTGTTTCAGCAAACACTTTCAAAAAATGTTTAAAGGTAGCCTGCGGCAGATAGCACAATTCTAGTTCATGAGCTGGTCTACTCGAAGAGGCGGACATTACTTGCACAACAAATTGAGATGCATAATCAATATCCAACTGGTCTCAGTCTGAGAATTAGTTCCAAGTGTATCCGAACTCCACGGCTATAATGTGTAAATTGCACCATGAGTAAGAACGTAATTAGCTAAAAAGTTAATTGGTTTATTTTGTTAATTAGCCGAGTAAGCATTTCAATTTTTTGTGCAAGTAATATCCGCCTCTTCGTGTAGACGAGCTCATGAACTAGAATTGTGCTATCTGCCACGGGCAGACTTTAAAAATTTTTGAAATATTCGCTGAAACACCTTGTATATAGAATTTACTCAGTAACCGAAATGATGCCAAGCCGGATTCACTGGAAATCAGAATAAATAGAAGTATAGAAGTCATGCGCAGCAGCGCTTATACTCGGACTGAAAGTATTAAAAAAAAGAGCGCAGCTTGGCCGGGAACGCGCAGTAGTATTAGTGATAGCGAAGTAGAAGACAATTACACGAAGGAAGATTCTTACCGTGTAACTCCGTGTAAGGATCGCACTCGTGTAAGGGCCGCAGCCCCAACTTGACAGCCAATATTAAACAAAGAAAGACACCCAACCGAGAAGCAATCGCGTTCCGTTCGCTGATTCTGATCGGGCTCAACAGTGAATTGTCACGCGCAGCGTACTTTCTCGCGTCGCTACTGGATGTCGAGAGGAGGCGATCACGGAGGTTTACGGTGGAGTTCATACTCGTAGTTAGAAAACGAGGTCAAATGGCCCGGTCCCATGAAAGGCTAGTCAAAACTGCGACAGAAAAATGCGGCTTTCACACGAGTCTATAGGTTAGTTATAGTGGCCATATAAATTGTAGTAAACATTCACCTAAAATTAAAATAACAATCATAGCGTATTGCAAGGACCACGCAAACCTGTATATACCTCACTGGATGACCTCGAGTACTCGCTTTCACAACACAAGCATCATGAATAACTTCGGCAGTGGAGGCGAACGGTTTGTACAACCGCGAGATTCACCGCAACTCCGAAAATTAGATTCATGATCATCATCTGCCTATTATTGCGATAGCAATTATATGGACACTTCAACCGAATTTCTGCCGTCGGCGTCGCGTCGTCGTCGCCGTCGCCGTGAGGTTCCGTATAGATTCCAAGGGCGATAAAATCGTCACCGCGCGCCGTATGCGCGAGCGAAAGCGCGCGGGGGACGCATGCTATCACGGAGGGCGAACGCACCTGCGCGCTACCACGGAGAGCGAAAGCACGGTGGAAAGCAAACGCGACCGTCGCGCGAAAAGCCGAGGGGGTATGGCAGGGAGGAGGCGGGGCGGCGCTGTGCTCCGGCACCAAAGGCGTATCTTGCCACTCAATATCCCACGCGAAAACAAGAAACGGGAAGAGGGGGGGAGGAGCTTCTCCTCTGCCAACAACTTCTCTGCCCTTTGCCCGGCGGTGCCGGTCGCCCGCACCGTCTCTTATCTCCACACGGCTCTGACCTTTGTATGCGCTGTGCATTTGCCGCTCAGGTTCCGTTGAAGCGATAGACCGCGCGAACCTGCGCTTGCTGCCAGCGTTTTGACAGTCGTTGGCTGCGGTCATTCAGTGTGATCTATTCATGTTTGCTTGTGCGCGCTGACACCACGATTGTTATTGCAGTTAGTAAGCCAATGTGTCCAAGTTTATGCAGCCGATAAAACTACTATCCCTACTCCAAATAGCTCTCTACTAATTTGCTATCGCAATCGATGCTTCGCCTTTCGGGCGAAACTGCGACATTTTTTTATGTCCACTACAGACGGCCTCCGTCAGTGATCTGCAATGACCTCTGTCTTTTAACTCTGCAACAGCAGGGGCGCGGAAAGACAGCCCGGCAAGGAAGACAGCGCGCATGAAGTTAGCAGCCATCCCTGCTCGCCCTTTATCATTGCACCCACCAATGATTACCAACAATTAGATATGGCACGCGGGCCGCATAAGCGTCAGCCGCGCAGTCATTCGCAGCTATGGCAGGGCTAGAGGAGAAGGCACGTGCTCTCCTTCCCATTCGCCTTTGATTACGTGACCTACAGCTAACCCGAATATTGAGCGCGTGGGAAGATAATGCCCTTCAAGCCGCAATACTTTTCGGCTCACTATTACGTACTTTTTCCCGCACCCACAGTGTATGGGTCGCTAATTTAGAGGGCGTTTGGTTTACTACGGAACATCACGGCGATATTAGTGCGTGCGCCATAAAGCGAGAAATAGGAAAATTTTAGCAAGGGGTATATATATATATTTATTTATTTATTTATTTATTTATTTATTTATATAGTGGTCGGACCTCCCCCCCCCCCCCCCCCCGGAAAAATGAAACGTTTCCGCCTATGTTGCTGCGTTTCGGATGAGTGTGTCGCAGCGGGATCTCGAGGTGTATGCAGCTACTAATCCACGGCCCTGCTCATTCTTGAAAGAGGACATACCCTAGACAGGCCCTATGCGTATTACTGCACTCTGTCCTCTTTCCTACGGCTTGCAAATTCGATCTTCAATGAAGTGCTGCGCTACATTTTGCTCGTAGGTCAGCGACTGTCTTGCCGTAAATAACATTTTTAACCGAATTAAACGTTTATTTCAAGGCGCCCGGCTGTTGATAACAGAATTCTGGCACATAGGCTTGTTTACGCGAAGAAGCGTACATTGGTAGTGGAAAAAAAAATTGGACAGCTTGCACTAGTGGTGCAAGGCTGGAGTAGACAGCGGAGCTGGTGATCGACCGAGCTTCTTCCAGGCTTTACTAGGCTTGACTAAGTTTTGGTAGGAAATGCTAAGCGGCTGCTAGGCACGGTATTCCGAATCGGCTCGCCGCCGACGCGCAGATTCTCGCTTGGCCGCGTGGAGCGCTTCAAGCTGAGCGGCTTTAGGGTGCCTAAGCGGCTTTTCTTCGGGTGTCTGGATCTTCTTTGGTCGTCCCATGTCAAGGCTACATGTACTCGCCACAGAGTCAACGAGAGTTGTGCCGCCGTCGCAGTGGCTCCGGGCTTTATCCATGGAGGAAGGAAAAAAACTAGGCGGGAGCGTCACGCTACAATGTTGAAGCCTAGTCATAAAAAAATTTTGAGGAATAGGATGATGGGAAATAGGCCCTCAGTGATAGGCAAGCGGTAGATTTTACTTGGCTCGCTTCGGTTTCGCCTGCTACTTCTGCTGCGGCGGTTTCGGAATATGCACACATAGTAGGCGTGGTAAACGCATGCCGAGGTTAGTGAAGGAATTCTTGTGAAGCAGTCGAGTCTGTGTTATGTCAATCAGGTATACCGCGCCGAACCACCACGCGGCTCGCCGCTTAAGCAGCCGACAGGTGCCAAGGCTGTTGCGAACGAAGGCGTCGGGTAACCGGCATTGCGCCCAACAATGAACCCGGGAGGACCGTTTCAAGGACGACTGGTCGCGTTTCGGGGCCGTTTCAGGGGAACGAGGAAGCCCTGAAAACGTGTGAAGGCAACCAAGCCGCCCTTCCGACGGCGATTCGTCGCGTTTGGGGTCGTCTTCTGGGAAACAATGATGCCTTACGCCCACGCAAAAATCTGCAGGCGATTAAGCGACCGTGCACTTAGGGTCTGAAGCGACTAACCGGGGTGGTAAGCGCGAGTGACGCCTTAAAAATTTTCAGTCATCATGAGTGAGGCGCCGCAGTCTCGCGCCACGTTTCAAGGCATCGCATTTGAAGCAAAGAACGACGCGCGCAGTAGCAGAATAGGTGACCCGTAAAACGAGGAATCGCAGGGAATTGTGGGGCGTGCCGTCTGCTAGCGGTTTTCGGTTCGACGGACGACGCGGCGGCATCGGCTTCATGCCCGGCGCACGTGTTTTTATACGCGGTTTCAACTCTCAGTCGTGCGAAGCTTTCCGTCCGCTTTGTAGACCAGCAATGTTGTACCATTCATGCAGCTGACTTCTAGGTTTCAGTTCCCTCTGGGCCGGTATTTTGTCACGATGCCTTTCCGGTGCTAATGCCTTTTCGCGCTTATTGCGCTTTGTCAGTGGTCAGAGCGACGGTCCGCTCGCGTTATCAACTGGATCAGCCGGCCGTGAGCGGTGGATGATAACTGATAAGACTAGTATAGAATAAGTCATAAGGCATCGCTACAAAATACCGGCCCTGGGCGCGACGATGACGAGCCATGAAATGAAAGGATACGCTTTATTTATAAACAAACTCTGGTTTTTGTTTCGGCAGCCTTTCTTGTTTTTGCCAGATTTAGCTCTACGACAATTGCCGCTGCTCGGACGCACCGTCACTTACTGCTCTGCCTGCAGGTTAGTCAGACAGATGAAAAAGCTATCTGTATCCGATAATTTATCAAGCGTATAGAAGCATTCCTTAGAAAATCGGGTGCTGAGGCGATGGCTATAGTAGCATGGTAAATACTGCCCCGTGATCGTCACTGCAACCGATATCGTCAGTGACGGCCCAGCTAGCGTAATTAGAAAATGAAACGCTGAAAATGTTTGAAACTGCACGCTGTCAATGGAATTTCTTGGTCGAAACTCGAGGTTCATTTCAAGTGGTACGTAGTTAGAAGTTTTCGCTTTTTTGTCAACAAGATGGGGAAATGGCCGTATCGCCGACATATTACGCCTGCGCATTACCTCTATCTGTGTTCAAGGAACTAAGGTGGGTTAGTTGGTTACAAGTATTATGTATCTCGCTGTGTCCCGTTTGAATTTGCGCCGTAAAACCATGTTTCATGATACCTGTACATGTGCATGCGAGTACTGAAATAGTTATTGGTGCTTAAGTCAACGTTAGAGAAAGAAATATCTTGGAGAATCATTCCGTGTAGGCCCTTACACAGCTCATCGCCGCCCGATAACTGGCCTGCACTGTACAGTTGCTTTGTTCACTGATGGTTCAGTTTTGGAAGTGGCAACCATGCCTCTGATGCTTGTGCACAGCAAGGGATGCTGCAAGGCAGTAGTTCCATGAGTTTACCTTTAACGCTTGAATTTGAGCAGCCAACGGCTAAACAGCCGACCATGGTTTTGCTAGGCGCCTGTAACCGGCTAATTTTCGAGTGTGACAAAGCCGGACTGCAAGCGCATCAATAGACTTCAACGGCGAAGTGGTGGCGGCGGCTGCGCTTCCTCGAACCGGAAACAGCGAGCAGACGGCGCATCCCAGAATCCCTCGCTCTTTTACGGGTCACCTATACCACTCGTATACGTGCCTCCAAGCCTGTGACGACAGGCTCCACTAAAGCTTACCACGTACCAAACAATCGCGAATGGTCCGGCAACCTTGTGGGCCTATTCCTACCGAAACGGCACCGCGCTCAAGGCCACAGAGAGAGGGAGGGGCGGCTTCAGAGGAGGTTGGCTTGACGAGGCTAGCGGAATCACGTGACGCTCCCTCCTAGTATTTTTCTTCCTCCATGGCTTTATCTCCCCGGTGACGTCACGGCCAAGCTGCGCCTCACACTTGCCGGGGCGTGGCTGGTGGAAACCTGCCGAGTAGGGAGCCTACATGCAAGCGGGAATTTTCGCATTTCGATGCCAGGAAAATGTGGCTGCCGAGGCTGATCGCCTTCTAATGTGTATCCTAATAACCTTGCACTCGGCGGCGCAACGCTTGAAACAGCCAAGCTGGGCGATCGTAGCCCAGCATTTTCGGAACTTTTCATCTTCTTACTCATGATGATGATTTTCAGGCGTCTCACACTTGCGGCCGTCACTGCGCGTTGCATACCGCAGCTTGCAACACTGACACCGCGTTGTAATGCCGACACCGCGTTCCACGGCGTTGCAATGCCAACAACGCGTTCCAGCAGACCCGCGCCGTGAATGCGTACCTCTCTCTCTATCGCCCTCATAGCGCGCGAAACTTCTTCTTCACCTCGCAGAGCACGAGCATGCGAACGCGTCAGCTCTGGACTAAGACGGCGACGCTCGAACGCAATCATATGGTTCGCATAAATTCATGTTCTGCAAGTGTGGCTGTATAGCCAAGTGGTTACGGCACTCGCCTTGGGATCGTGGGTACGCAGGTTCCAATCCCGCCTAGGCAAGAAAGTTTAGTTTCCTTTATTGATAGTTTCTTGATACGAACCACAAGCCACAAATTCGCTGTTAATAATCTGCGGCAAAACGGCATAGTTGTTTCAGTTAATAATTATCACGCAAGAGATCCGTTTTTCACAGGTCTGCCTACTGTGACTGGAATATAATCCAAGTCTAAATTGATAAACGGTTTGATACTGTTAAAAAACGAGGTCCGAGCACGAGAGTGCAATCTTATATATAGAAGAGCCGCAGTAACGTATGTGAAAGGAAACTTTACTGAATACGCAACTACACACACACACACTTCAGTCGCTATTCGAAGCTGTGCACTTCACCAATATTATCGAAAAGAAGGCACAAGAACTCTTCTAATGAACTAAGCAATAATGAATTGTAGCAGGAAATTCAAGTCCGGTATAGTCCTCGGTAGGGAAGCATATGTTTGGAAATTTGTGAGCGTAAAAAACTGATTGCTCACTCACTGTTGTTGCGCTGATGATGACATAATACATCAAATGAAACCCAGTTTTAGCGCTGAATGTCTCAGAACTATACTGTCGGGCATGTGGGGCACCGTAGAGGAAGGCGCTCCGATAATTTAAACAACGTGCGTAAGTGCACCAGCATTATTGCATCTGTCCCTACCTGAATACTGCCACAATGACCAATAATTTACGCCATTTACCTTGTGCTCTGGCAGCGAACGCCACCGCCATTGAGCCACCACGGTAGGTCTTATCATTAGAGGCTTAACTAATATCTGTCTCTATATGCTCTCCTTGGTTAAAAATCTTGTTAGATTTAAGTCAGTCTGCAGGATATATACGTACCTAATTTAGGTCATAGCGCATCTGGGGTGGGGAATCTTGGCTCCTGAAGTGGTTGTAGAAAAATCTGGTATAGCTATGTACGTAGTGAAATTACTCTTATCAAGCAATTCAAACCGTGTGAGAGAGAGAGAAAGAGAAAACATTTATTTGGGCCATGGAGGTAGTTGCTATTGAGGTCGAGTGGGTGGTGTCCACATTCCAGGACTGCACTGGCCATGGCTGCTCGACGAACTTGCTGGACGAGCGCTTATTGGCCCGCCAGGGTATCACCGGTAAGCTGTACCTCCCACCGCTCAAATGACGTGCTAGTCATCTTTAAATGTTGATGTTTGCCCCTGCACCTTCACGAGATGTGAAAAAGTGCATGGCGTGTGTCGCCGCACCAGGGGCAGATGACGCGATATATCTGTGGGTACATTTTCCATCTGTGCAGGTTTGGGAGTTTGTTAGTTTGGATAAGTCTGAGAGCTACTGCCTCTTTAGTTCTGAGCTTTTTGTTAGGGGGTCATACCGTGTGAGTTTTTATCAATACTCCACGCACAGGCCGAACTGCGCGGTGCTAATTGTTGATTTTAACCATAGTCTTCAGCAGTGCCCATGACAGTGAGTTTAAGACTTTTTGATGCCTAGTCTGGAAGTCTGGATAGTAAATTCTACTCTCATTGTCGTCTTCAACGTTGTTCTTGTGCTCTTCCTTCTCTTCAGGAGCACTTTCGTCACGGGGCTTTATTAAGCATTTATAAGCATTTCCAACTTCTTGGACAACAAAATTGTATGCTGCTCCTTTGTCGTAGTCGAAGAAGATCTCCTGGACCTGTAAAGAAATTATTGGAGCATCTTAGACTAGCGTGGACGTCATACGCATGGCATTCAGGTACTGTACACATACAATTCGTTTTTATATCGGTCGCCATTTCCCTTATGCTCTCATGCAACCGACTCCTGATGATGCCTGATGATTGGTATGGTTGTTTAAGATGGCGTACGATGCACTGGCAAGAAGCGAGGCTTAAAGCATCAAGAACGATATTTATTTTTCAGCCGTTTCGGTCGACTCTGGCTGCACATGCTCGTGAGCACGGGCTCTCTCCTAGAAGAAGGCGCTTCTTCGATTCGAGACAGTGCCGAGCTTAATTCAACATGGGTGCTTGCAATACACATTGTTTCTATAAGTTGCTATTAGGCTAAGTGCAGCATTTTCTGAGAAATTAAATGTGCTGATTTAGCTCTCTTTAGCTCGCTCTTGAAGATCTTCGCTTACTTCTTCAGTACAGGAGTGTTTTTCAAGCACAGCATTACTTACCGTTTTGGCAATTGTCCTGAACTCTTCGGGAACCGGAATGCTGAGCTCTTCAAGGAAAGCCACAACCCATGTCTGGCAGTTGTTTTCTACAACATCATACTTTTTGATGTCACTCAAAGCATGGAAGGCATTTGAGACATCCTCGAAACTGCGTTCGAAGACTCCTAAAAATACCTGCAAGAAGAAGTGCTTGGTGGGTATGTGGTATATCTTTCGTAATGCAATGAGTCGAACAAAGAGCGGTGTGTTCAGCAACTGCCGTTCAAGATACGTGAGATTTTCGTATATCACTTTTGGTGCTGATTGAGAGCAACCAACGCTGTTTTCAATAACACATCAGCGTTATTCGTCATATCTGAAATAGTAAGGCGCACATTTGGTGGATGCACGTACCAAAAAAGTGAGCATGGTCGCGTGGTCTGCATTAAAGAAGCCGCAGGTTTGCTGGAAAGGCGAAACATCGATTCCGATAGGAAATTATTAAACATGTCTATACGAAATAATGATATTAACTTTATCGGCCGTATAAACTTGTAAACATTCGCTTATAACTAACTAAACAAGCATGATGTCATGCTCGCACAGGCATACATGAGCACATCTCACTCTATGACCACCGACAGTCGCTGTCAAAACGCGCGCGTGAGCAAGAGCGACAGCAGCAGCGAGTGAATCGAGCTTTGTGCCGCCTCTCACTTCATCGCAAACTAAATGGCGAGAACACGGCACACACGAAGCTATCAGCCCTCGGTGCGCCGAAACTGTGTACCCATCGCCGATTCCTGTGTTATCGCTGTTTTGTTGATAATATTTAAGCCGCCTGTTTGTGCCGAAGCTGGTAGCACACTAGAGACGGCACCGACACGGGAAATGTTTTATGTCCTGGTTATGCAGATTGCGCCGCAGCATTAGCGTTGTAAATGCGGAGCTTTCTAAAACGTAATTTCTCGTTGAACCATTGTTTATGTTTCGTTCACGGCACACGATGACTTAATGCTACATATTTTAAATATGACCTCTCGGTCTGTCTTGCAGGTTACCGCGGAGTGGTTGCGGGCCTAGCAATTCATTTATCAAAGCAACGTATCCCCTATTATGGAAAGCTGACGCATACTATTAGCGAACGAGCAACGCCGCACCTGAGCATCGCCAGTGAATAAATACTCTTTGACAAGATCGTTATGTTCAAGACTGAGTCTCTAGCTGCGACAGACGCGAAACGTGAGCATCTAGCAGATGAGGAAGGAATACGACGGGCGCGCACACCAGAACAGCAAAATGAATCCAAACGAAAAGCACGAAAACAACATCGTGGTTATTGCGCGGGACAGACAAGTGAAGAAAAATACTGGACAGATGGCGATGCTGGCGATAAAAACTTTATTTGTCTCTCGAGACACAACACCCTTATTCCGGCGCGTCCTCGTGGCGGAGATCCCGAGCTAGCCGGATGTGCGCCACGAGATACTGCTGGTCCTCTTCACTGGAGAGAGAGAGAGGTGGACGCATGAAACGAAAACTAATAGGCGTAGTAAATATAGGGCAGGATGTGGTAGTCTCGCAAGGTTGGAAGATCATTTTGATCTCGAATATACATAAATAAAGAGGAAAACAGCAGGATGCAGCACTGAAGGCCATAAGCCTGCAGTCGGGAAAACGCAGGAACACAGGTGAATTCCATCTTAGGAAAAGTACGATGAGGGTGAATAAAGTTTGGAAATGTTCGAAGAAGTGGTATCAACTTCATGAAGACAATTCTTTCTGTTTATGGGCCTTTAGATGGCGCGTGCAGCGGTAATTTTTGCAACAGTGGAATATGCAACATCCAAACATAGTCCCAGAATGCACCGGAGAGAAGATGCAATTGACATCTTTAGGATGCCGCGTTTTTTTTTTCTTTTCTCATTTGAGCGAATTCTGGTATTTGAATGGGACATCCCTGGGAAATCTTGCATCTCCTCAGCAGGACATCCGAAGGACGTCCAAAAGTCGTCGATGTGTTGTCTGAGCTTGTTATTCTGTTGCTGAGAAACACCAAAAGTTGGCTGGTCTCAGAAACTGCAGCCGTCGGTAAAGACTGGTTCGGTGTAGTATACCTGAGACTCCAAATAACATTTCACCTGAGCTAAAATATAATGTAACAAAGGAATTGCTGGAAAAAAAATGAAACGGTCAACATTGCGCCAACTCTAAAATGAAAAGATTCACTTATGTGGTGGTTGAAATGCATTGATGCGTAAATCTTGATTAGTTAGTGATGTGTTTATCTTGATATGTTTATTCACAGGGCGTCGGAGCTAAGTCGAGCTAAATTTTAGTAAATTATCATGGGTGTACGACAACGGAGCAAACTTGGTTTTGTTCACTCTCTTCTTGACAAACTAAAAGTATTTTTGACTATAAGCTTAGGCACATTATTAACGATATTTACATACCCACGTTTAAATTATTTATATAAGCGCAACATCTATAGCGTACAAGTTGTAGAGCCTGCCGAGAAATATCAAAATCATTCCTGTTTTACCTGATAGCTGCTGTGGTTTTAATTCTCTGGACTGCATAGACAGCACGTAACATTTGAAATATGATCACGAGTCTACGCGTTTATGCACTGACATCAGTTCGCCGAAACTTTCTACCAACGAGGGGTCGACGCTGCGCGTAGACAGCAGCTTGACGGCAAAAATAGGCCGCAAGAAAAAAATCATACGCGATGGCCTCACCCCTCCTCTCCAATCCATTGCCATCCGCTGCCGAAACCTCCTCACTCTTTAGCTGTCAGCAGCAAAAACACTGGCAGAGCTTGAAGAATTGTCATGCGGTATTTATCAGTACTATCGCGATGAAAAGAAACGCGAACAGCAGAGCGCGTGGCCGAAGCATAACTGCAGGTATAGCGCGCGCCATCCAGTCATAACCATTGATGGGCGCGCACGTCCGGTTTGATCGCGCTGTGCGACGATGCACCCCCTATACTGCGATATTGACAATGAAAGCTTATCATCTGCCAGGCATAGCCGCTATTCTGGACATTCCGCCATTTTCTTCGAGGTGTGACGTAGGTGTGACGTTTACAAAGTGGCGCCGATAGCCCCAATTTGCTTTCGTAGCGTGACACAAATTTGACGTTTCGCCTAAGCACCTGTAATGTAGGCATTGAACCTAGCGTTCTTTATAAAGCAAATCAGTTTTCCTCCCCAGTAAAAATAAAGAAATTAGCTCAAAGCGTACGATTATTCCATCCAAATCGTTTCTCGCTTCCGTCGTCTGCATGCGCACAAGCTGTCGTCTGCTTCATTAGCCAGGAGGCGCGTCGTCGGGAAACGGAATGAGTCATCGTATATTGGCGCCCACGCGCTTGCTTTCTAGCTTGAGACAACATACGTGACCTACCAGTGACGATGAGCGCACGCTCTAAGCCGCGTTATCGCTATCTAGTGAAACGCAAGCGACTCAGCCCGACTCGTCTGGCTGAGAAGCGGCCGAATATCATCGATAGCGTTGCGCGCGCCACAGGTATCCGCTTGCGCGACGCAAGCGCCGGCGCTGCCATCGCTTGTTCACTTCGCTTCTTTGTCGCACCTCGAGAGGATAAAGTCCCTATATAAGAAAAGTACCGCCATCTACTGTTTCCTCAGCAGCCTCCTCTCCTAAAGCACTTGCTCTTTTCTTTACTTTTTGCTTGCGAAAGCCAAGTCGACGGTGGCGCACCTAGAAAGTCTACGTTTAAGCTTTCAGGCCGAGCCGGCGCCGCCGCCGCCGCCGGCGACTGCGGCTGCGCAGAGGACTTTCAACATGGCTCTGAGGCGGAAAAAAACAAAATATAAAGAAGTGAAAAGCGCGCGCTATCATCGTCCAATCGGAGATACAGGAGAGAGAGAAGCGGCGTTTATCAAAGGATGGCGGTACTTTTCTTATTAGGGACTTTACGAGAGGAAACTTCAAGGCGCCGCCTTACGTACATTTCTTTTTATAAGTTAAACAGTCGCCGTTGTCATAGCCTTTGATGACGCGAAAAGTCATTAATATTGATTACAATACAAGCGCCATAGTGAAAAGTGCAAAGTATCGCAGGAAGTTGGCTAGTTTCAACTAATATTATTTCAAATAAACGTGTTTTTAATAAAAATGATGGTTCAAAACACAAATGCCAACACCACCCGAGAGCGATGCAAATGCTATGAGCACGCGTTGTGAACAAAAGGTTTTCATGGCCCCAAATGACAGGGAAAATGCGGCGATACGCATGCCTCTCGACCGCCATTGCATATGGCCGCTCATTACCATAACTCGCGCGGCTCGTCGCACCACACATTATGGCGGAAAATCTCTGCAATGGCGGCCCAGCGCAACTTCACGCAAAGTCAAATTGACGTTTACGAAACGGCCGTTCCTGTGACGCTCTTCACGGAATATTCCTTCAGTCAACCAACAAGCTGACATGCCGGCTATTTTGGAACGCCACCACATATTCGCGAAATTGCAGATGCATTGCACGGGCTTCTGCACGCTACCGTCCACTTTCTTTTTAAAGCGCTAAAGATGCAATATAGGTGCCAAGGACCAGGAAAAAGTATCAGTCGATAAAATTTGCAGCTCCACGTCACATTTCGTCATTCTGATGAAAATGCTAAATTGAATTTTGCAAAACTTCCGTTTCCCGGCACAAATTTCAAAAGACGAGACCTCTCGACAGCCAATGAGAGAGTCAACATGGCGGATAATGGTGGCCGTGCAGGGGTGCGACTGTTTTCACAACAAATCCATGCGGGGGCGGGTCCTCGCCTCCGATTACGTATCACCATTTTCTTTTTTTTCCTTCCTCCTCTCTGTTTGGCGGCGTTCCAACGCCGCCGGCGTTGGAACGGAGAACACGCTGGGCTGGTGGTGACTAGGCACAACTGGGGCTGCTGTTAGGGCTCGATGGTATTATTAAATAAATGCATCACTGTTTTGATGATCGAAATCTAATCTCACTATCAGGAAGGGAGCAGGCTACCTGACTGGAGCAGTATTTTAAATGCCAAGCATTTCTTGGCGAACATTTGCTACTTTGACATTATCTATGTATCTAGCCGCCTACGTCTTTGTGCTCTCATGGTCGTTTCGTTAACTTGCTATTTACCAAAATTGGCATACTATGACAAGAGTATATGACGAACCTAAATGATATGTCATGACATGAATGTCATGAAAGATAAGCATGGTAATATTGTCGCGATGCACAAAGGTCAGGAGCTTTATTATAGAAACACCGCGGCGTACTCGGGAGAAGGAACCAGAGAGGCGCCAACAACAAGAATCTCTTCTTCTCTAGATGCCTTCCGGAATCTCGAGCAGCCCGGTCGTCGTCTTTGTCGGCGCCAGGGTGCACTTGTGCACGAATACCGACGCGGCATTACCCTCCCTCCAGAGCGAGCATCGTCCCGATGCTGATCAGATCGTGGCGGAAAGACTCGTAGTTGATAGCGGTGTCCACTTCACTCTGAATGATAAGGCTTCATGCGCACTACGTGCACTACCTCAGGCACCTGTTGACGGCGTTTCGAGCAGCATGAACCATCACCAACCACCTCGTAGGTCACGTCGCTAATACGGCGTAGTACCTTGTATGGTCCGAAGTACCGGCGTAGAAGTGTCTCCGAGAGCCCTCGGCGTCGGACGGGAGACCAAATCCAGACTCTTTCCCCAGGCGTATAAGCGGCAAATTGGTGGCGGAGATTGTAGCGTCGTGCGTCGCGTTCTTGCTGACTAGTTATCCTGACGCGGGCGAGCTGTCGTGCTTCCTCGGCGCGTTCAGTGAAATCTGCGGCATCTGCATCTGAACCATTGCAGTCATGTGGCAGCATAGCGTCAAGCATTGTAGTGACTTCTCGACCATGGACCAGAGCGAACGGCGTCATTTTCGTTGTTTCTTGGCGTGCCGTATTGTATGCGAATGTGACGTATGGTAAGATTGTGTCCCAGTTCTTGTGCTCCACATCGACATACATGCAAAGCATGTCTGCGATGGTCGTGTTGAGGCGCTCGGTAAGCCCATTTGTTTGTGGATGATAGGCCGTCGTCTTCCCATGGGCTGTGCCACTCAGCGTGAGCACAATTCGCAGAAGCTCAGCTGTGAATGCGGCTCCTTTGTCAGTTATGATGATCGCTGGAGCACCGTGTCTGAGGACAATGTTCTCGATAAAGAATCGTGCTGCTTCAGCTGCCGTGCCGCTCGGAATTGCCTTGGTTTCCGCATATCGGGTTAGATAGTCCGTCGCGACTATGACCCATCTGTTGCCGCTGTCAGATAGTGGAAAGGGGCCCAGGAGGTCTATGCCAATTTGAGCAAACGGCGTTTCCGGTACTGGAACGGGGTGCAATAGCCCAGCGGGTTTAGTCTGTGGTGCTTTGCGTCGCTGACACTCAAGGCATGTTCTCACGTAGTGCTTCACCTCTTCTGCGAGCCTAGGCCAGTAGTAGTTTTGTTTGATTAGTGCTAGTGTTCGCGTGTAACCAAGGTGGCCCGAGGTGGCTTCGTCGTGGCAGGCTTGCAAGATTTCGCGGCGGAGAACTTCGGGAACTACTAGCAGATGGCTCTTCCCTGTTGGAGAGAAGTTCTTCCTATAGAGAACGCCATCGCGCAAACAGAATGAAGGTAGACTCCGGGAAAATAATCTTGACACCGTCGTAGCTCGCCCTTCCAAGAACTCTATCAAGGTGTTGAGCTCTCGGTCGGCTTGCTGTTGCCGAGAGATGGCGGCCGCATCAACAATTCCTAAAAAGTCTGCGCATTCATCCGCATCTGCGCTCGGTGATTCAATAGGTGATCTGGAGAGGCAGTCGGCATCGAGGTGCTGTCTTCCCGATTTGTACACCACTGTCATATCGTACTCTTGAAGCCGTAAGCTCCAGCGTGCCAAACGTCCGTACGGGTCTTTCATATTGGTCAGCCAGCAAAGCGAATGATGGTCGCTTACTACTTGAAAGGCGCGGCCGTATAAATACGGGCGAAACTTCGTGACTGCCCATACGACGGCCAGTCATTCCTTCTCCGTGGTTGAGTAATTGGACTCGGCACGTGACAATGTTCGACTTGCATAAGCAACTACTCTCTCGGCACCGTCTTGCCACTGAACGAGGACAGCTCCAAGGCCCACGTTGCTGGCATCGGTGTGGATCGCCGTTGACGCATCCTCTTCAAAGTGAGCGAGTACTGGCGGAGTTTGTACACGCTGCCGTAACTCGTTGAACGCCGCTTCTTGCTCCTCTCCCCATACAAACGCAACGTCGTCTCTTGTGAGGCGGGTGAGTGGAGAGGCGAGATGTGCAAAATTGGCAATAAATCGTCGGTAATAAGCGCAGAGACCCATGAAGCGTCTGACCGCCTTCTTATCCGTAGGCCGAGGGAACTTTGCGACTGTTGCAGTTTTATCGGGGTCAGGCTTAACTCCTTCTTTACTAACTACATGACCCAGAAACTGAAGCTGTTCAAACCCGAAGTGACATTTTTCAGGTTTCAATGTGAGTCCCGCGGACCGTATGGCTTGAAGAACTGACAGCAGCCGCTTTAGATGTTCTTCGAAAGTGGCGGAAAAAAACAATCACATCGTCGAGGTACACCAGGCATGTCTTCCACTTCACACCGGATAAGACAGTATCCATGAGCCTTTGAAACGTGGCTGGGGCCGAGCAGAAGCCGAAAGGCAGAACCTTGAATTCATAAAGCCCATCAGGCGTCACGAATGCCGTCTTCTCTCGATCACGCTCATCTACCTCTATTTGCCAGTATCCACTCTTGAGGTCCATAGAGGAGAAGTAGCGCGCATGCCGTAGCCTGTCTAAAGAGTCGTCAATCCGCGGCAGCGGATACACATCTTTCTTTGTAACATGATTCAGCTTGCGATAATCAATGCAGAACCGCAAGCTACCATCTTTCTTTTTGAAAAGCACCAGAGGTGATGTGATGCCCATGGGCTGTTCGACGGCTGGATGACATCATCCTGTAGCATCTTTTCAACCTGCTGCTGTATCGCCTCGCGTTCTCTCTGAGCTACACGATACGGGTTCTGTCGGATGGGTCTTGCTGTCTCCTCCGTGATGATGCGATGCTTTGTCAGCGGCGTTTGACCAACTCGCGACGTAGACGAGAAGCAGTCCTTAAACTGTTCAAGCAGTTCCATAAGCCGGTGTCGATCTGCAGGTGTTAAGCTCGGTCCAATATCGACGGCGGGTGTGCATGGCGTTGTAGGAGCCTTGGCTTCTCCTTGCATAGCAAAACAGTCTTCAGTGTGGTCGATATCATCGAGATACGCGACAGCGGTGCCTTTACTGATATACCGACGTTCGTTTGTGAAATTTGTCAATAGAACATCTGTACGCCCGTCGACTAAGGAGACGATGCCACGGGCGTTGGCGACTCCTTGGCGGAAGAGAAGGGCGGTTGCATGTTACGCGACCGCTTCTTCGGTGAGCTTTGTGCCACAACTGACGGAAACAAGGCTGCAAGACAGTGGCGGTATGCAGACGTCCTCGTCGATAATACGTAAGGTGCGGCGCTGTCGCTCTGTTCCATTGGCCGTGTCGTTAGCAGGAGAAAACGTTACTACGCCGTCGCGTATGTTGACAACGGCACCATACTCCCTTAAGAAGTCCATGCCTAAAATGAGTGATTTGCAGCACTCCGGCAGAATCACAAATGTGGCGACAAAAGCTGCGTTCCCGATCGTGAGCCTTGCAGTACATTTGCCTGCAGGAGCCATAATCTGGCCGCCAGCATTGTGAATATAAGGGCCCGTCCATTTTGTCCTGACTTTCTTGAGTTTGTCTGGCAGCGGCTCGCTCATAATTGAAAAGTCCGCGCCAGTGTCTACTAAGGCCGTCGCTTCGTGCCCGTCCATCATAACAGCGAGGTCGGCAGTCACAGTTTTGTCGGCATTATTTACGTTTTGATCGGCGTCTTCCTTTCTCGGCAACAAGGGGGGACTTTCGGCAATTTGAGGACTTGCAACCTTCCCCCTTGAGGTCGCTGCTTTCAGTTTCCTCGCCGTGGGCTGGGAGAACGACCTCTCACGACGTCAGCAAAAGTGCGGCTGTTCGGCGAGGCGAAACGTGCCGGAGACGGTGAGCGCGACCGGAGATTCGAAGAGCTCACTTGCCGGCCAGTGCGGCTGTCGTCGAAGGGGACACGGTTTTCGTCAGCCAGGCGACGCGTAGTGGCACATGGGCCGCCCTGGTAGCCAGCTGGGCGATGAGGGCAGAAACGATAGATGTGTCCTGGTTCGCCACAATTGTAGCACAATGGCCGCCGATCTTCAGTGCGCCATATATCGGTCCTATGGAGCTGGGGCCGTCTGACAGGTTCCCGTTGGGCCCAGGCTGCGACAGGAGGCCGTTGACGGTATTGTGGCGCCGGAAGGGAAGACAAGGGACGGTAAACAGCGTCTGTATGGCTGTATGTGTTCGGCTGGTACGGCGGCTCAGACGGCGACGGACGGCGGACCGCGTCTGCGTAGCTGTATGGATTCGGCTGGTATGACAGCTCGGTACGAGGCTCGGAAGGGGCAAGCACCCGTCGGAGTTCCTGTCATACCACTTCAGCGACGGAGGCAACCGGGAACTCGTGCGGCGGTGCGAGCCTAGCGTTCTCCTTCGCAATTTCCTAGCGCACAATCTGGCGTATCAACTGGCGCAAGCAGGATTCATCGTCCGTAACCAGTGCTGTGGCTCCTGTCGGTGCCCCGGCAATCAGACGATCGTACTGTTGGTACCGCTGCTGCAGAGCCCGCTCGATTGCTGTGGCCTCTTTATTGAACTCGTCCACTGTTGTCGGTGGATTGCGCACAAGGCCAGCGAACAGCTGCTCCTTGACACCACGCATGAGATGGCTGAGCGTTTTAGCCTCGGGCATGTTGGCATCTGCGCGGCGAAACAAACGCGCCATGTCTTCGGCAAACATGGCGACACCTTCATTTGGCATTTGGATGCGCGTATCGAGAAGGCGCAGTGCGTTTTCACGTCGATTTGTGTCCACGAATGTGTCGAGAAACCGACGCGAAAAGTCCTCCCACGTTGTCAGACTTCCCTCGCGGTTTTCAAACCACGTCTTTGCACTTTTTTCGAGTGCGAAATAGACGTTGAAAAGCTTCTGGTCGGGGCGCGAGTGATTCGATCTCGCTACTCGTTCATATTTCTCCAGCCAGTCCAACGCATCTTCATGCGCGTCACCGTGAAATGGTTCAGGAATCCGAAGGTTTTGAACTGTTACCCGAGTTGGGCTGCTTGGAAGTGCCATTGCTGGAGCTGGGGTGGCGGCCGTTGATGAAGACGATGTTTGCAAGACGCCAAATTGGGGGCTCAAACCTTACAGGCAGCGGCTCGTGCGGTGAACAGGCGTCTCGACGCGTGGGTGTCTTGTGGGGCTAGATGCAGGGCTGCTCGTAGGAGTGCCGGTCATGAGGCGACGGTACCCAGCAACTCCACCAGTGTCGCGATGCACAAAGGTCAGGAGCTTTATTATAGAAACACCGCGGCGTACTCGGGAGAAGGAACCAGAGAGGCGCCAACAACAAGAATCTCTTCTTCTTCTCTAGATGCCTTCCGGAATCTCGAGCAGCCCGGTCGTCGTCTTTGTCGGCACCAGGGTGCACTTGTGCACGAATACCTACGCGGCAATATCATCAGCAATTTCGATGACATAGTAAAAGCAGCAGAAGAATTCTATACTGACCTGTACAGTGCCCAAAACAGCCAAGCTACTTTTATTCGAAATAGTGATGAACCGGATACAGAGGCTCCTTCTATAACTAGCGACGAAGTTAAAAGGGCCTTGAAAGACATGACCAGGGGAAAATCTGCTCGAGAAGATGGAATAACAGTAGATTTCATCAAAGATGGAGGAGATATCATGCTTGAAAAGCTTGCGGCCCTTTATACGCAATGCCTCACAACTTCAAGTGTACCAGAGAGCTGGAAGAACGCCAACATTATACTAATCCATAAGAAGGGAGACGTTAAAGAATTGAAGAATTTTGACCCATTAGCTTGCTTTCAGTATTGTATAAAATATTCACCAAGATAATTTCCAATAGAATCAGGGCAACACTTGACTTCAGCCAACCAAGAGAACAGGCTGGCTTCAGGAAGAGATATTCTACGATGGATCATATCCATGTCATCAATCAGGTAATCGAGAAATCTGCGGAGTATAATCAACCTCTCTATATGGCTTTCATAGATTATGAAAAGGCATTTGATGCAGTAGAGATACCAGCAGTCATAGAGGCATTGTGTAATCAAGGCGCACAGGAGGCATACGTGAATATCTTAGCAAATATCTACAAGAATTCCACAGCTACCTTGGTCCTCCACAAGAAAAGTAGAAAGTTATCTACAAGAAAGGGGTCAGGCAAGGAGACACAATCTCTCCAATGCTATTCACTGCATGCTTAGAAGAAGTATGAAGCTCTTAGACTGGGAAGGCTTAGGAGTGAGGATCAACGGCGAATATCTCAGCAACCTTCGGTTGGCAGATGACATTGTCCTAATCAGCAACAATGGAGACGAATTACAGCAAATGATTGAGGACCTTAATCGAGAAAGTGTGAGAATTGGGTTGAATATGAAGATGCAGAAGACAAAGATAATGTTCAATAGCCTGGCAAGGGAACAAGAATTCAGGATCGCCAGTCAGCCTCTAGAGTCTGTAAAGGCGTACGTTTATCTAGGTCAATTACTCACAGGGGACCCTGATCATGAGAAAGAAATTTGCAGAAGAATAAAATTGGGTTGGAGTGCATACGGCAGGCATTGCCAAATCCTGACTGGGAGCTTACCACTGTCGTTGAAAAGAAAAGTACAATCATTGCATTCTACCAGTGCTAACATATGGGGCAGAAACTTGGAGGTCAACAAAGAAGCTTGAGAACAAGTTAAGGACCGCACAAAGAGCAATGGAACGAAAAATCTAAAGAATAACGTTAAGAGACAAGAAGAGAGCGGTGTGGATCAGAGACCAAACGGGGATAGCCGATATTCTAGTTGACATTAGGCGGAAGAAATGGAGCTGGGCAGGCCATGTAATGCGTAGGATGGATAACCGATGGACCATTAGAGTTACAGGATGGGTACCAAGAGAAGGGAAGCGCAGTCGAGGTCGGCAGAAAACCAGATGGGGTGATGAAGTTAGAAAATTTGCAGGCGCAAGTTGGAATACGCTAGCGCAAGACAGGGGTAATTGGAGATCACAGGGAGAGGCCTTCATCCTGCAGTGGACATAAAATATAGGCTGATGATGATGATGATGATGAATGTCATGACATGCGTGTCATGTGGGTCATGAAACAGCCGCCTACGTCTTGGTCCTCTCATGGTCGTTTCGTGAACTTGGTAGGTACCAAAATTGGCATAGTATGACAAGAGTGTATGACGAACATAATTGATAGGTCATGACATGTCATGACATGCGTGGCATGTAGGCCATGACGATGATCCAGCGAAAAAGATTAATGCTCAAAAACTTGACAACCATCTATGACCGCTGGGTACATGGCTACAGATTCCACAAAACACTGCTTCAATTCATACACAACACAGGCCTCACAGCACACATATAATACGCATATACACATCAAGAATTATGCCTTAACGCCAAGTCTTTCTCGTAATAAAAAAACCCCCACTGAAATGGGTTCGGACGTGGGTACTGATTGATGATGTGTGGTGTTTTATGGCGCAAGGGCCATATATGGCCAAAGAGCGCCATGACAAGTGGTAATGTAATTGATGAGCTGTTATGACGCGGGCAATGAGTTTCTCATGGTAGATGTGACATGGCTGTAAAGGGGCCTAAAAACTGTCGCTGTAAATGGCGTAAAACATATAGGTAGTAAAATAATGATAGTGACTGAAGTGGCGTATGCTATGAGTTGAAAGGTGGAAGAAGGTTGTGATGACTTAACATGTATTTAAAAATGAAAAAGTGATGGTTGACAACGAGTAGCACAACAGCCTCACCAGGTACCTTGAGTACAAGGGGCCCGAGGCATGTGCTATAAACAAAGATTGACATCGCAACAGCGGCCTCTCGCAGGAGGCCGTGCTACGAATTTCTTGGGCAGAATACGTTGAGCGTACGAACGTCACTTAAAAAGGCTAAAACGGACTTCATGTCAAATAGCGGTTCTCTGCCTAGAAACAGTGCTAGGTGAAGTGGTATACACTGCCTATATGCTAAAGGGAAGTGTCTTTTCCTCTCGGCTTGTGCTTCGCGACATTCCAGGAAGGCATGCTGAACACAGAGGGTGTCCCCACATCTACTACACATTGGAAGGTCACCGCCAGTCAGCAAAAAACTGTGTGTACCATAAGTGTGTCCTATTCTGAGACGACAGAATAGGACATCACTTCGTCTTGAGTTGGTCAGTGATGGCCAATACCCTAAATGTGGCTTAACCACGTGGAGCTTATTAAGAATTTCAGCGTCCCACTGATGTTGCCAGTACGTTCTCAGTTTTTTCCGCAAATATGGCTTTAGGTCAACAAATGGAACAGCTATGGACATATTGCAAGATTTTGTATCTAAGGAAGTTGCCATTCGGTCTGCTAGCACGTTACCTTCAATACCTCTGTGTCGAGGCACCCAGCATAGCGTTACATGTTGGCCAGAGGCATAAATAGTACATAGGAGAGAGAAAAGTACTGCAATTACTGGATTTTTGTGTTTGCAGCATGAAACCGATGTTTTAACGACGCTTAACGAGTCTGTGTATATGACCGCCTTATGAAGTTTTAACTGCTTGATGTGTTTCGCAGCGGACCATACTGCATAGGCCTCTGCTGTAAAGATGCTTGTGTGAGGGTGGAGAACATCGGACTCCGAATAGGTTGGGCCGACGGCTGCATAAGATACGCCGGCGTGCGATTTAGACGCATCTGTATAATATTCTGGACACGAGTACTTAAATTGTAACTCTAGAAAATGCATACGATTGTGGGCCTCTGGAGCGTGCTTCGTTACTTCCACAAATGAGGTGTCGCAGTCAATGATCTGCCACAACCACGGCGGTAACGACTTAGCAGGAGCCATTAGGCGATTTTCAAGAAATGGAACGTCCATATCTTCGCTGATCCTCTTCACACGGAGCGAGAATGGCTCTCTTGCTGCAGGCTTGTTATGAAAAAGTGTTGCAGAGGTCATATCGTTGATGGTATTATAACAAGGATGGTCTTTATCAGTGTGTACTTTCAGAAAGTAATTAAAAGTAGAATATGATCGTTGTAGATCTAGGTACCATTCGTTTGATTCTACATAGAGGCTTTGAATAGGGCTTGTCCTGAAGGCACCGGTGGCGAGGCGGATACCAAGATGATGCACAGGGTTCAGCATCCTGAGAGCACTGGGGGTAGCAGAGTTATACACTACTGCGCCGTAGTCTAACCGCGATCGTACAAGGCTCCTATAGAGGTTCATGAGGCATTTTCTGTCGCTACCCCATGTTGTGTGTGACAGTATTTTCAGGATGTTCATTGTTTTCAGGCACTTAGCTTTAAGGTACTTGATATGAGGAATGAAGGTTAGTTTTGTGTCGAATATAATGCCTTAAAATTTGTGTTCAGTGTTGATTGGTATGTGTTGTCCATGCAGCATAATATCTGGATCTTGTATTAGGCCTCTCTTTCTAGAGAAAAGTACACAGGAGCTTTTGAGAGGGTTTAGCCTAAAACCATTTTCATTTGCCCAATTTGACACTTTGTTCAGTCCGAGCTGAACCTGATGCTCGCATATTGCAAGGTTAAAAGACTTAAATCCTATCTGCACATCATCGACATATATTGAATAAAACATTGAGGGTGGAATGACTTTGTGAAGGGAGTTCATTTTCACAATGAAAAGGGTGCAACTAAGCACACCCCCTTGTGGCACACCAGTCTCTTGAGTGAAACTTCTGGACAGGGCATTGCCCACTCTTACGCGGAACGTGCGGTTAGACAAGTAGTTCTCTATCATGTTTATAATGTTGCCGCGTACACCCATTGCAGATAGGTCTCGGAGGATTCCGAATCACCATGTTGTGTCATAGGCTTTCTCCAAGTCGAGAAATACAGAGAGAAAGAATTGTTTGTGTATATAAGCGTCTCTGATGTTTGCCTCAATGCGAATGAGGTGGTCTATTGTTGACCTACCTTCCCTGAAACCACATTGCATCGGGTCAAGTAGACGGTTGCTTTCCAGGAAATATATAAGACGCCGGTTCACCATTTTTTCATATAACTTGCACATACAGCTTGTCAGTGCTATTGGCCTATAGCTGCTGGCTAATGCGGGGTCCTTGCCTTGTTTATAAATTGGGATGATAATGGCTTCTTTCCATGAGGATAGAATATGTCCAGATATCCACATGGTATTATAAAGAGACAGAAGCGTGTTTAGTGTTTCTGAGTGCAGGTTCTTAATCATTTCATATATTATGCGGTCACCACCTGGTGCGGAGTTGGTGCAAGAACTGAGAGAGGCCTTGAGTTCAGCGAGACTAAACGGACTGTTGTAAGGTTCATCTGTTGTGCTTTTTCGTTCGAGGCGTTCCCGCTCTGCGCGTTCCTTGAACTTTAGAAAAGTTGGCCCATAGTGTGATGTCCTAGAAATACTTTGAAAATGTTCGCCCAGGAAATCGGCTTGATCTTTCATGGTGTCGCCTTGAGTGTTTACTAAGGGAAGTGGTTGTGTTTGCCGGCCATTTAATTTGTTCACCCTGTTCCAAACCTTATTCTCATCCTTGTAAGAGTTGATGCTACATATGTATTTTTCCCAACTGTCTCGCTTAGCACGTCGACGTGTTCTCCTGCCCTGTGATTTTGCCTGCTTGAAATTAACGAGATTCTCCGCAGTTGGAGAGTCACGAAGCAGGCGCCAAGCCTTATTTTGTTTTTTTCGTGCCTCTCTACATTCGTCGTTCCACCAAGGTATACGACGCTTATTAGCGAGTCCGTTAGTTTGTTTTATGCATTTTTCAGCAGCGTCAATTATAAAACCTGTCAAATATGCCACAGCATCGTCTATATTAAAAGAAACTCAAGCATCCCGCTCCAAGTACGTAATCTTTTTAAACAGTTCCCAGTTAGACGAGTCGGTTTTCCATCGAGGAACCTGTGGAAGGCAGCTAGCTTGTTTTGTTATATTTAAAACAATAGGGAAGTGGTCACTTCCGTAAGGGTTTTTTATGACCTTCCAGTCAAGGTATGGCATCAGAGTTGGAGAGGCTATGGTTAGGTCTATTGATGAGTATGACTTATGTGTGGCGCTATAGAAGGTGGGTTCTTTTTTATTCAGCAGAACCGCACCAGAACATAAAAGAAAGTCTTCTACAGTACGCCCTCTTGCATCGCAGCGCGAGTCGCCCCAAAGCGTATTATGGGCATTCAGGTCACCTGTTATTATGAATCGCTCAGGGAGCTGATTGACAAGCGTATGAAGTTCCGTAAGCGGCAAACGATGTTCGGGTGGTACGTACAATGAACAGACTGTCACCAACCTGTCAAACAGTATTGCCCTAACTGCTACTGCCTCTAGATTTGTTTGAAGGTGGAGGTGTTGGCAAGCAACTGACCTCTGAGCTATAATGGCCACGCCGCCAGACGCGGTGTGGCCATCATCGCGATCTTTGCGAAATAATGTGTAGTGTGTTAGGAGATTTGTATTATATGTCTTTAAGTGTGTTTCCTGAACACAGAACAGCCTAGGATTAAATTCTTGTATGATTTCTTTGATGTCGTCTAAGTTGTTTATAATGCCACGGGCATTCCAATGAATAATTTGTACCGCCATCTTGTTGAAGAGAGTGTTCTGTGTTCAGTTGTGTAGTGTCTTAAGTAACAGGACCGTCGTTTGGCCCCGTTATGGGTTTTTTGTTGGTTTTAGCGCGCTCGAGAGAGTCACGCCGGTTTTTGGGCACCAATGGCGCCGGTGTTGTGTCCATTGCCTCCTGGGAGGCACTGGATGCCCGCACGTGCGGGCTGCTAGTTCGTCTTTCAGACCTCGCCTGGTGGGGCGTGGTCTTGAGACCCGACGTCCCTGAGGTAGCCGATCTCTCTGTCTGGGTGGGTGGAGCAGATTTGACTGCAGCCACCGCAGGGGCGGAGGGCGCCACAGCCAACGGCTCGCTATGCGCGATCCGGGCAGGTGGCGAAGGCCGGTTCGACGCTGCCCCCTGACGCGTCGCCTCGGCATAGGTTGTGCTGTGGAATGGTGAGCACCTTTGACGAGCTTCCTTGAAAGAGATATTCTCACGCACTTTTAGAGTGATAATTTCTTTTTCTTTTTTCAAGTTAGGACAAGATCGGGAGTAAGCTGGATGCTCACCGTCACAGTTTACACAGTGAGGTATCGCTTCACGGTTATCTGAGGAATGACCTTGGGTTCCACATTTCGCACATGTGAGTTTACCACGGCAGCTTTGCGAGCCGTGGCCAAATCGTTGACATTGGAAACATCTTCTGGGATTAGGTATGTATGGCCTGACAGCTATCTTTGTGTATCCAGTTTCTATGGTTTGCGGCAGATCGCAAGTGGCAAAGGTCAGAATAAGGTGTTTTGTAGGAATTTCTTTATTGTCTCGTCTGATAGTGATACGCTGTAGATTGGTTACGTTTTGCTCTTTCCAGCCTTCCAATAGTTCGGTTTCGGACAAGTCGATGAGATCTGCATCAGACACTACACCGCGTGCTGTATTCATAGAACGATGAGGTGAAACGGTGACAGGAATGTCTCCGAATGCCACAAGCTTGTTGAGTTTATTGTGCTGCTCTTTATTGCGGATCTCAAGCAGAAGGTCCCCGCTCGCCATTTTGGTGACTTTATAACCTGTGCCAAGGGCGTCAGTCAAGCCTTTCGCAACAAGAAAAGGGGATACGGTTCTAGCTGGCTTTCCAGTTTTTTCACTGTGCACTACTTGGAACCGGGGGAAGATTTCTTTTGGTTTGAAGAGGTTAAGTAGTTCATCGGTGCGTCCCCTCTTGTGAGAGTGACGATCAAGTAAACGGGGAAATGCAGGTGTTCCCATAATTGTTTGGTATATTTCGGCGGCAATGGCGGCCACCCACCACGGAGCCCAACTAGGGGACGCTGCAGCACTTAACGTGTAAGGCTGCAGGTGCCAGCCGTGCATTGCTGCTATAACCCAATATAAGATACCCAAGAGAGGGCACATACACAAGGTTAACCCAAGCCGCCTGTGAAAATTTGGAAGTGACGGAAGAGAAGAGATGATAGGAGAGCAAAATAAAGGAGATAGGAAAGCAAAAGGTTGGAGAGGGGGACAGGAAAAGGCGACCACCGATTTCCCCCGGGTGGGTCAGTCCGGGGGTGCCGTCTACGTGAAGGAGAGGCCAAAGAGGTGTGTTGCCTCCGCCGAGGGGCCGTAAAGGTCCAAACGCCCGGCATCGGCTCAACCCCCAGGATACCCTTTTCCCCGGACACGGCTAAGCCGCGCACGGATAGGCGCGGGAGGGTCCAACCCCCATGTGCTCGGGTCCGTGGTGTCGCAACACACCAAACGCCTGCTGACGCAGACGCCCCTGCGGGGGGGGGGGGGTACTGATTGAAGGAAACACTAATGGATGATGGTAGAAATCATACTCATGAGCATGATTCAGTATAATTGACAATGACTCAGCGAAAATAGATTTACACTCAAAAGCCACTGAAATGGTTTCTGACGTGGATACTAAGTGAAGAAAACACTAAAGGATGGTGGTAGAAGTCATAGTCATGACTATGACTCAGCAAAAATGACAATGACTCAGCAAAAAAAACGTTAACACTCAAAAACCACTGAAATGGGTTCGGACGTGGGTACTAAGTGAAGAAAAAGGCTAAACTTCAATGGTTCAAGCCATAGTCATAAGCATGGCTAAAATTTTCGCCTTAAGGTCTCCTAGGCGCTGCTAAAAGGACTCCTAAGGACTCATGACGTGAATGTCATGAAATTCGTGTCATGTAGGTAATGAAAAAGCCGCCTACGTCTTGGTGCTCTCATGGTCGTTTCGTTAACTTGGTTGGCTCGCCGCACACTGCTTCGCGTAACATCGATTCCCACAGGGCGGGGGATCTGCCGGCTTTTTTTTTGAACGCTGCGCTCCCCAACACCCCAACTACCGCCACTTCGCGTCGGCGCCCGGCACCGCAGCTTCAGCGGCGGCACCGGGGCACAACCGACCGCGCCTCCAAACAGAGAGGGAGAAAAAAAAGGAAATGGTGATACGGTCATCGAGGCGAGGCCCCGCCCCTTGGGTTATTATTGGGCTTTACCTGCCAAAACCACGATCTGATTATGAGGTACACCGTAGTGGAGGACTCTGGAATTATTTAGCCCACCTGCGGTTCTTTAACGTGCACCTAAATCGAAGTATACAGGTGTTCTAGCATTTCACCCCTATCGAAATGCAGCCGCCGTGGCCGTGATTTGATCCCGCGATCTCATGCTTAGCAGTCCAACACCATAGTCACTAAGCAACCACGGCGGGTAAGCATAAAAGTAACTGGAACACCCATGCATTTCTCCGCAATGTTCGGGAATTAGTATTTCGAAACTGGTGCCATCCTGAGAATTAGTTCCCAATGCATCTGCCTCGGGAACTCCACTGCTAGAATTTGTAAAGTGCAACATGAGCCATAAGTTAATATGTTAAAACCTAATTAGTGAATTTTTGTTAATTATTCGATTATGCATTTCAATTTTTTGTGCAAGTAATGTCCGCCTTTTCGGGTAGACCAGCTCATGAACTAGAACTGTGCTATCTGCCACAGGCAACCTTTGAAAATTATTTGAAAGGGTTTGCGGAAACACCCCATAATTATGGCCTCTGCATGCAAGAGACTGTTTGCATCCCTAATGCGTAAATGTTGTAAATAATTAGAAGAGTTTTTTTCTTTTTTTGTCGCCAGTCGTTAGCATTGCCTACCGGAAAGAGAATCAATATTGAGACACATATCAATCACGTGCTTTTCACAAGCCATTGATAGAAGACTGCCGAAGGGTTCATTGAAGTCTGCAGGTGTTTTTAAGGGTCAAAAAAGGACGCAAAGTAATTCGAAGTAAGGTGAACATACATGAACATATTCATTCTCTAGGCATAGGCTACCTATTCAGTTGACTACCTTCTTCTCTTTAAAAATATAGTAAACTTTGTCCAGTGCATATATTTAATTATATTGTGTAAGCGGAAACAAACAAAAAAAATGTTGAAGTGAGGAAACACGGATGAGATAGCCGCCGCTTGTCCTCGCTTGAATTCGCTTGTCCTCCTATTATAAGGATTTGCCGCAATCTACAGCGAAAGTATAAATTAAAAGCCGTGCACGTCCGCGCCAACAATGATGCAGTAAGCAGTTAGCCACAACAAACGTGAAAAGGTAGAGGCAACGCCAAAAAATCCTCAAATTATGTGGGTGACAAAGCTCTGGTAATGACACTTTAGGGGCGGGAGGGGGGATAGGCTACGGATCGTCGGGGAGCATTGGGCTCCGCCCCCCCCCCTCCCCGGCAGTGGCGTAGCCAGAAATTTCGTTCGGGGGGGGGGGGGGGGGGCTCAGGTTGCGGCGCGGCCTCCTCCTTAGAGAATTTGTCGAGGGATCAAATGCATATACAATAACTGCATTGCCAATGCAATTGTATATTAGATGCTGCAAACGAATTATTGAATGCTATGCACTGTCAAGTAAAATATGTATTTTAGGGGCGAAACTCCTTAGGGTGTGGGTCTGTCCCTCCTCTGTAGTATGTAGTAGTAGTAGTAGTCGTCGTCGTCGTAGTAGGTAGCCACGTCTACTTTTATGAAGAAAAAAAATTCCGAAAGTTGTGTCCGTAGCGCGGAATCGAACCAGGGACCCCTCGCTTCCGAACGCGCGGCGCTAACTACTACGCCACGAAGCGCACATGGACACACTCACCACGATGACACTAAATACCCAACATTAACGAAAGACTGCGCGTTTATAACGCGTTTGTGCTAGTGCGTTACGGCCCGTGTAAGAAGCTGGTGTAAGACGCTGTGGCCTCTCCGCCTTACCCCCGTATTCATAAACGCTCCTCGACTTGACTTGCCACCGCCTTGGGCAGCGCGTTCGAAACGCGTTGAAGGTGGTGGCAAGTCAAGTTCAAGTCGAGGAGCGTTTATGAATACGGGGGTTATACTCTCTCAGCAGTCATGTGATGGCGTCGGCAAACGCGGTGCACGTTCCGGCATGTGTAAACGGCTGCGTAAGACGCTGTGGCCTCTCCACCTTACTAGAGAGTACTGCACGTTTCTAACGCGTTTGTGCTAGCGTCCCCTTAAGCGGGAGATGGTGCAATTATAATGAAGGGCGCTGTTAGAAAATAGTAATGACGTCACATATGGCGCGTGCCATTGGTGGAAGTCAATCGTTCGATTTAGTGCGGCGAGACTGGGCGAATTACACGGAAGATTCACGGTTTACCGATGATTCCCTCCGGAGCTTCGCCCACTCATCATCATTCACCCCGTGGATATGCGGTGTTTTTTGCTGCAGTGACAAACAAAGCCCCCTGTTTGAGCAGGTCAGCAGAGAGAGGCCTGGCCTCGCGCGAGCGTTGCATGCTGCTGCCTCGCGCGTACATTAAAGGGGGGGGGGGGGGTTCATAAAAGGATATATTCGTATGTCCCAAAAATTGTGGCAGAAGTAAGTGATATCAATGCGTCCGCGTTTTCTTTTGTCTATTTAATAAGTAAATAAAATATCACACGAACTTTAGAACTCTATCAGTTCGAAACGAGCAAAGCAGTGTGTGCAGCTGATATGAAAAACGGAAAGGCCAAGAAATGAATAAGTTGAGGAGAAATATTTTGATGAATCTTTGTCATTCAAGAACCTTGTTTACATTTTTGTACATATGCAACGGCCAGGAAGAACCTCAATGACGCTGTCCTTCGGTGCAATAGATTGCGCAGGAGCAGCTGTAACCGGTCGTGTATTACAATTACACCGAGATTATACTAGCAAAAGTGAGTACAAATAAAATGTAGGAGTTCTGAAAAATATACATTAGAAATGCGAAGATATAGAATGGAAAAAATAAATGCGAAGATACAACTCGCTAAGGGGCAAAAAAGAGTCGCTGGAAACAAAGTTCACTGCTTGTATACACAAAACCTCGCAACAAGATATTTAAAGACACGTATAAGTCTGCAATAAATCTACGTATTTAAGCAAACGTCACTGCATATAATGCGTCAAACAAGACAAATAAACATGTTACGCAGTCACAGATAGCAAACTTTGCGCACAGAAAGACAGATGATCCAGGCAAGAACAAAACTATGATCGCAGAAATCGTGATATGTACTCGGGCCATGCGGCGGTCGCGACAGCGCCATATGGGTAGAGTAATAGAGGAATAATACAGAAATCCATTCGAAAATGTTTAATTTAACTGCCTGCACCGCGCCAACAATTATTCTGCACCCAAAACTAAAGGAGGGTGTTGCTTCGTTTCAAAAAAGAAATAAAAGCAGGTAGCTAAAAAGGAAAGAAAAGGACAAACAAAAGCCACGAATGATGCGGCAAGTTGAACTATCCAATATCCGAGTGTGTTTTTGGCAAACGCCGCGTGGGCCGGGGTTTCAATGAGCAAGGTCAGTCAAAATTGGTTATTGATGTCCTCGTAATTTTTGTATTCGCTTGATAATTTTGATCATGATGCTAACTGCGAGAATAAACGGCGAAAATTTCTGCAGTTTTAAAAGCTAATGAACAGTCATACGTTTTCATAATTAAAAGCTTATGGACCTGAAGGAACATAGCTTTTTACTTGCATTGATTTTTGCTGCTTCGCTATCTACAGGACAAACTTCTCTCGGCGGGGAAGTTGAGTGAAGCGGTCAATGACTTCGGACACGTTGATGCCGACATTTCTGTGGGTGGGTGTATAGAAGCGCCAGCCTAATCATGGGTTCCACAGACATTATAGAGCGCAAGTAGTTTTTTAGTAAACCTTTGTTAAAAAATATTCTCTCTGCGCTGGCAGTGGTCACTGGAAGGGTGACTAGAATCTGCAGTATTATTTACACATTTACATAGAACCTGCAGTGTCAATGAGAGCTGGGCATTTATTCCGGTGTTAAAACCTAAAACACTCCCTCGATGTCGTTGGCATCCTTGTTTGCGTACCTTGCACAAACAGTAGGCTGTTCGATTCCAGCCATGTCCGTCGTTTCGTCAGGAAGTATGGAGAAGCAGCCTGCTTTTGCATCTATAGGCTTTCTTTGATAATTTCACCTCAAATTTCTATAATTAGGTTTTGCGGATCTGGGCTTAAATACCAGGCATTACTGGGGCAACTTTCCAAATGGTTCTTCAGATATGTATCTCCACAATCAGCTCGCATGCGAAGAAGCGCTTTGAAAATACCTGTATTTTCAGGGGGGGGGGGGGGTGGGCTATGCTTAAATCCATAGGGCCACTGCTCCTGTGGCCACGGCGAGCCAGACCTTGTAGCACGCATAAAAAAATTCTCAATAGTAGGCCGTTTACTTTCTTCTGTTTTCCCATATTTTACTTTGCCTGCCCTGGTCCAGCTGATCGATCATATTGGGCACGCTTCCTGAAAATCTTTGGAGAAAATTATCAGCTGCTAGCTGACAGTCACGGTGATATTTAGTATTTTCTTGTGTGTAGAAGATTGCGAGCGCGTGCTTTCATTTCTGGAACGGCTTGGACACGAGGGCTCCAGTGCGCGCATGTTGGCCCAAGTTTATAAGAACATTAACCCCATAAAGTTCCAGAATGGAAAATCTTTTAAAGCACGCCTTTGGTAATGTCAGTGCACCTTTCGCGTCAAAAGTTTATGACAACTTTATACCCTTAAAGTTTCGTAATTTAAATCCATGCGCTCCGTAGATTCTGCGACCGCTGAGAGATGCCGCAACGCGCCTGCTCACTATCGAAAAACCCTTGAAAGTTTGTGCTCGGTTGGGGCTCCATGCGTTACGTGACTCCAGGTGCAAGGGCATTGCCACGAAATCCAGCCCGGGTTAGCAATGTTCGTGCCGAAATGTCTTTTAGAGCGTGAAAAAGACATTGTAGACAAAATCCAGAATGATTACCGGCGTCAGTGGTAGTTTTGGTCGGCGGTGCATGCCAGCACGAAAAAATTTCGGGGGGGGGGGGGGGGGGGGGCTGAAGCCCCATCAGCCCCCCCCCCCCCCTGGCTACGCGCCTGCTCCCCGGGAATACTCCAAAGGGGGCTCGAGCCCCGGAAACGTCCCGTAGTCGGCGCCTATGGCATGAAGAATGTTGTGAAATGCCTTTTCCTGGTCTAGACCTAGAATGGCTCTCGTGTCCCGCGTATTACGGTCAATAATGCGATGCTCGATGAGCTTCATCGCGCCCTGCGTCGAGTGTCTGGCCTTGAAGCCAATCATGTTGGGTGGGTAACGTCGTGGTCCTCCAGGTAGCGAGAAAGTCTGCTTAGGATTGTGTGCTCAACAACCTTCCACACGCACGATGTGAGCGAAATTGGGCGGATGTTGTCGAGGCTAGGGGGCTTACCTGGCTTGGAGATGAGGATGGTATTGGCCGATTTCCACATTTGCTCTCTGATCCACACCACTCTCTTCATGTCTCTTAACGTTACGATTAACATTTTTCATTCCATCGTTTTTTGCGTGGTCCCTAACTTGTTCTTGAGATTATTTGTAAACCTCCAAGTTTCCGCCCCATATTTGAGCACCCGTGCAATGTAATGATTGTAGACTTTTCAACTAAAGTGGTAAGCTCCCAGCCAGGATTGTTGTAATGATTGCCGTATGCACCACAACCAAATTTTACACTTGTGCAAGTTTCCTTCGCATGATCAGAGTTCCCGTGAGTAGTTAACCTAGATAAACGTACTTCTGCACAAACTCCAGAGCCCTTGACAAGTCCGACCTAAAGAAACGATGAAATTGAAGTGGCGGTACAAAGGACAGATCAGAATGTTGTAAGTCCGCGATTTTGGCATGAGATGGTAGTCTTCCTTTAAAACCAATTTCAAGCAGCGCGTGCTACTAAGTTGGCACAATTGCTTATTAAAGCCCCTTTATTTGTTGGTTTCATGAGGAGGCAAGCCCGCGTTAGAAATAACAATATTAATGTAAAAAAAGACGCAGTTTCGCCCGAAAGGCGAGTCATCGATTGCGATAGCAAATTAGTAGACAGCTATACGAAGTAAGGATAGTAGTTTAATGGGCCATATAAAGTTGTAAATATTCGGTTACTAACTAAATATACAAGCACAGTGTCACGCGCGCACCGTTAAACATGAACACATATCGCTCGATGACCGCGGGAGCTCGTCAAAACGCTGGATTGAGAAATCGCGCCAGCGGCAGCGAGCAAAGTGACCTTCGCGCTGGCTCTCGGTTAGAGTGTACTAGACAATTTCTAGTACACTCTACTCTCGCATCAACGCGAACTAAATGTCGAAAGCGCAGCGCATACGAAGTTACCGGCACTCGGCGAATGCCCTTTGGCCAATCGCAGATCGCTTTGAAGATGAGGCCGCCGCGGGCGCGCACTTCAGCCGCGTCGCAGATCGCTTTCAAGATAGCTAGTAGTAGTGATTTTATTGAAGAAGAAAGTGACGCTTATTTCTGCTGCCCAATAATTTCAAGATAGCTCCGTGAGCAGCAGCCGCGTAAGCAGAACGCACCCTCTCACCCGGCTCCGTTGCCTCCTCCCCGTTCCTCGCGCGTAACGGAGAGCGTGCGCTTCCAGCCGCCTTCCTCGGTCGCGTGCGCGAGATTAAGCTGCGGTTGCCGGCTGACCATCGCACGCCTTCACTCGCACACACAACGCACGGAGGGCGGCGACGATTTTATCATGGTTGGACGGAACATCAAGGTGACGACGACGGCAAAAGTGCGGTTGGAGTGTCCATATAATTGCTATCGCAATAAAATTACATTCGATGTGAATGCATTATCATAGGAAAAACACTGCGGAATTCGATACCGGCCAATCCGTGATGTGTTGCAGTTTTTCGAACACACTTCCATGGTTATCATCAATAAGAATGTCATTCTTTCACGTATTTGTCCGTATATTTTTAATTTCTTTCCGCCCGATACGTTACAGGAAAACTGATCGTGCTTGCTTGGTAAACATTCAGAGGTTGCTCGACGATTCCTCGACTACGTGCGGCCGGCATTGAGGCCTTGATTTCAGAGTCGCCATGCTCGCTGGGGCCGATATGTTCGCCTTGACCATTCTATTTTCTTTCTTGCATATTGCGCCAAACAAACATGAACAGATCCACTTAGTCACCACATGTCACTGAGCGAGATTCCTCTCTTACTGGAAAAGAACCGCTGCGATGGCTTTTGGCCAGGGGGCCGTCGGTAGGCTTTGCGTACATGGCCGCAAGAGAGGGAGCCGAGTCACTAGCAATTTCCGAAGATATCGCCAAGCATCAGATAACACAGTTAAAAGCGTGCAGTTTGTTGCTTTGTTTGCCCTCTGTTCACGACTCATACTGACTACGAGGATTCGTCAAGATTTAGATGAAATTAGAAGAAGGCGTTTAGCACCTACTAGAATACAACGGCAATATTTGGGTAAGGATCCAAGGAATAAGAAAAAAAAAACATAAAGCGGTAGGAATCGAAGATGCAAGTTGCTTTCAAACAATGATATGTTATTCAATAACATAGCAAGCACTGCTGTGACACTGTGTATGCGAGGATCCTCGAAGAGAAAAAAAAAGGAAATTAAAATTCACTCGAATTAGGGTGAACACCATTTCTAAATTGTTTTTCTTTGCATAAGCGAATCCACAACTGAAACCCACACACACAGAAATATTAGCAGTGGCTTAGCTTGGCTATGCCAGGATATACGTAGCGTGAGCTAAGGTTCAGCTGGTTATTCTTAGCTTTCCTGGTTGTCTAGAATTAGCTTGATTATCATGCTTACTGCTGCTTCAATGACACACATACGGTATGCGCCTTGACGTCATCGACGACGTCTTGTTGTTGCTGCTGCTGAGATGATCGGGCACGTTGCTCAGCCTCCTGGCGACGCCGCCTTGCTAGACGTTAATTCCTCCCTTTGCTCCGGTGTCTCCGCAGCACGTTTAGCCTTCTTCTGTTCGTTCTTCGTACGCTAAACCGCTAATTGCCAGGAAACTGCTTCGGGATCCGATAAGTTAAGCTTCTCTGCTCTTCTGCGCCTCTGAGCAGCAATTTCGTTCTCCTTCTCCATTTCTATACCACACTGGCAAACGCCCCGCTATATGTATACTTTGTCTAGTACACTCCATACCTCTGCGCATGCGCACGAAATGAGAGGCGCTATCAAGAGGCTCCGGCGCAGCGTCAGACTTGGCTACTGCGCAACAGAGGCGCACGGCAGGGCACGCGCCGGCGCCAGTGCGTCTGCCGCTTCTATGACGTCACTTCTCTGGAATCCGCAGATTGGCGAGGCGCAGATCGGCGAGGCGGCGTCTCTGGCGCGCCAGCTGTGCGCCGTGTGACGTCACTGCTCTTCGCGCATGCGCAGCACGGCTCTCCAGGAAATACGCGAAACTGCTCAAACTCGCCAGTATTGCTCACGCTACAAAAATATCCGTTGTCCCATCAAGGAGCCAATCGTCGAGCAGTGGGAGGCTCGGCTGACCAGGCAAGCCCCGTGGACAGGACGCCACTCGCCTTGAGCGAAGACGTCGCCTGATGCCTGCCCCTCCCCCCTTCTCTTAATCAATAAAGTTTATTACTATTACTGTGTCATATTCTGAACAGAATGTGCAAAGCATAGCCAGAGCCAAGAAAGCACTGCTCTTGGAATGATAGTGCACTCTTAATCGAGTATGCCAACCTGGGACAGAGATGTCAAAATTTTCGAAGCTTGTACATAAATTTATGCTCGCAGCTTCCTCTACACAGCCCAGATATCTGACTCTTAAAATGAAGGCGCTTACCTTGTCACACGGAAGCTTGTTTCTTCCAGCAGGTCTCATGCAAGCCACAAGATGGCCCTTTTCTAGCAACGCTTCGAATTTGAAGGATTTACCATCGTTAAACTCGCAGCAGAGCTGCCAGTGCATAAAAGGATGGCTTGTCGCTGTTGAAGAGCTGCTTGACAAAAAGACTGACTTGTTCTGGAAGCAGCGGTCTCCGGCAGGTGTAAATACCAGCGCGATTTTACAATCAGGCTTCATGATGACATCAGTGCGGTGCGCAGTGCATTCACAGGTACAGTAATCTGTCACTTCGTCAGCCAAGTGCACCTTTCAGGGTTCTGCCGAAAAACAGAAAAATAAGCAAGTGTACACTCTTCACTGTAAAAAAAAATACTGTTTTTTTACGACAATATTGCGTAGAAAATGCGGTGTCGCCATCGTAAACGTAAACTATGGTATCCTCGCCGCATACCACGCACGCGCGGCATCTCCTTTCGAGCGAGAGTCACATCGTCACCTACTGTGCCTGCGCGCGCCTCTCGTTTCTCGCCGCTGAGTGTGTGTGGACGCTGTGACGAATGCTAGGCGCACCGGCGCACCATTGTGTTACGGTCTACGGGAGAAACCGGGCATGCGCAGAGCGGCGCAGATACCACAAGCAGCAGCCAGCCCGGCGCCCGATCCGTCACCAGTCTTCGCCAATTCTGAAGGCTCTGCGAATTTGCGTTGAGTGTTAATTTGGATGCCACGTTGGGCCACGTTTTCTTCACCTACTGCAGCTACGTCGCATTGTTTTCTCGTAACTTAATCGCGCAGCGACGCATGCTAATATATGTCGGCTCTGGCAGAGTCATAAAGCCATTTCGTTTCACTGGCGTGGATTTCGTGTACTTGCTCACATGACTTTCTTCACGCCCGCCATGAAGAGACATCTTCATTTATGGTTGCGCCGCAGATGCGCTCCTGTATACTTCGCCCTGGTGGGTGCGCGCCGACGTAGTGCGCGATTTTTTGTTTGTTTTATGTGCCAATGCAAAACAGCATGAATGTGAACCTTCGCGAGTTGCAATTATAAGGTGGCGTTTGTGCGAATATTGCGCCGCAGTCGCTGAAATGGTTCTGCCGCCAAAAGCGGTACCATTTGTGCTCGCAGTTTTTTTTTTCATCGTGTTAAAGCGCTCTAATATTTGCTGCATTCAACAGGTATATAGTTATTTTCAACGGCGTGTGGCGTGCCATCAGCGTAAGGAGGTTTGAAGTTCCCACATGTGCGCACTTTTGGTGCGCTACAGTTTCGAGTTCGCGTTGTTTCCTTCACAAAAGGCGCGCTCGTCTCTGTTATTCTATCGTCGGAAAGGAAACCTTTGTCTTGGTTTGTACTGGCGTTCTGTATGTGCCGCCGTATTTAAAATTTTCAGCACCTGAAACGATACCAGCTGTGCAAGGGGTTTTAGTTATTTTGAAATGCTCTCCAATATAATACTCTGCTTTCAACTGCAATATAGTTATGTTTAACGGCGTATTGTGTGCCAGACTTGCGCGCGCTTTTGCTAGGCTGTAGGGCTGTTTTGCTCACAAACCTTTGTCTTCGTTTTCGTTGGCGTTCGGAATGTGACGCCGTTTAAAAATCGTACTGTACCTTTAAACGGTGCCAGTTGTGCAAGCAGTATTTTGTTGCTTTGAAATAATGTAATATTTGTGTCCTTCAACGGAGATATAGCTATGTTAGTGAACGGATTAGTGAAACCATTGATCACTTTCTATGATGCCACCACCCAAAAAGTGATTCTGTAGCACTTTTCTGCTTAAGGTCGTTTGATCCTCGGAATTCAAGTTGGCAGATGGTGCAAGTGAGCATGCATGCGACTAGTCCGCAATGTGACAAGAGTGTAATACGGCCGCTGATGATGATGAATTTTTATGGTGCAATGGCAACTTTGACTAAGGTGTGCCATGGCTCATGCTATTTTTCTCATCACAACGTGACGTGTAATAACTATTTTCCAAGTGTTCCCAGATATTCCGCAGATATGCCGAGCAGAAGGCCAGGGGAAGCTTGTACCCGTGGTATCACTGGTGGGTACCCAGCCGCACTGGAGATAGAACCTCGCACCACCCATATATGAGGCATATGCTTAAATCACTAAGCCACTGCTGCGGTAAAAAAAGCAACACTAGTATAGCGAAACTTCGTCAAACATTAGTGGTGAACACTTATGCTACAGTGGGCGATTTTTAAGAAGGAGCAATATCTGTAAAACATTTATGAATAGCCTTGAGGCACCAAATTTCAACATTTAGAACCTGTATAACTTCTCGAATGTATTTTGGACATTACAACGAATCTAGGTACAAGCTCAAGAGTAGCTTCACTACTGTTATATTTAGGATTGTTTTCTCCTCCTCTTGGTACAGGGCACTTATTGGTAATAACGCAGACTATAGGAGCAATGCTAAGAAAAAATCAAGGAAAGTGAGCCCAAATATACTCAGTTTGACAAAAAAAATCATGGAGTCTGAGTGGAACCTTTAGGTAAGTAGCACAATTCTTGACTGTTTTCCTGAGGTGGAAGTATTGAATACAATGGACAATAACAGTTGTCCATCTTACTATTAGAGCAAATGAATTTGAGATGTTAAAACTGCTGGCTAAAGTCTAGATTTACAAGTGCACAAAAATAGAGTTAACAGTATAAACGAATTTTCTGAGCAGCTTGTGCTGCTCTATGGCCGAGTAGCTTTTGCTAGAGATGCAACTTGCGCATTTTTCAGGAGTCCTGTATGATTACACAATGTTGCAAATACAAAATAGACTAAATATATTTTTGCAGGTCAATGTGGATATGACGAGACCTCTACTTAAAGAGAGGGAAATGTTGGCTTAGAGGAACATAGTTTATCCTTCACGGATTCTAAGTAAGTCTGTGTGATTTTGTTCTTGGACATTCTCCTTATGGCTATTATATAGTTAGATCCGTGATGGGGCCATTGATTACTTTTTTGTCTGGATAGCTTTTTTAGCTTCATTACTGTTTATCTGTTAATGTTAAATTTTGGTTTTGTTAGCTTCAGCCCACCTGCTTCTTTTTTCATTCCATGCATCAGAAATAGACAGTAGTTGATGCTAGAGTGACCTGAGAGCAGCTGCGGTACTTGTTTAGGAGGCAAAATGTTTTGTCGATTCCACGCAAAGTAAATAGGAGGCTATCGTTTTGCAACAATTAGACTGCAGATGAAGCAGATGTCAGATATCTATTCTGACTGTGCCCCAAGCTTTGTCCCCCATAGAAAAAGTGGTAAAATCGCAGTTAGCAGAGGTGTAAGGCATAGAGACACTACCTCTGCAATGCTATTCATTGTATGCTTACAGGAGGCATCAGAGAATGGCATTGCAGATGCTTTGAAATAAAAGTCAATAGTGAATGCTTTAGTGATTTGCAATATTGCGATGACATTGTCTTATTAATTGAATCACGAGACAACTCCAGAGGATGATGGAGAAACAAAAAATAACTGAAGTAGTAGGGTGGGCCTAACAATTAGTTGGAAGAAACCTTAATGTTTAACTGGTAGAAAACAGAACATCAGCTAACCATAGGACGTGAAAAAATAGAACTGGTAAATAAATCCATTTACTTTGGCCATGCAGTTACCATTAACCCAGACCATAAGAGTGAAGAAGCTAAGAATTGCACGTTAAAGAACCGCAGGTGGTCCAAATTTCCGGAGTCCCCCACTACGGCGTGCCTCAGAATCAGATCGTGGCTTTGGCACGTAAAACCCCATAATTTAAGAAGCTAAGAATTGGGTGGAATACATTTCGCCGGAGTAGCAGCTCGCCAGTATCTGTCAGGACGAAAGCTTGCAAAAGCTATATCTTAACCACTACTCACCTATAGCGCAGAAGTCAGAGGAAAGTGAATGGGGTTGAGATAAATTAAAGATTATCATGAAAGGGCAGGAAGAGAACTGAATTAACTATGAAATAAAGTCTAGTAATGACATAATTGCTGAAACCAAGAAAAATATATGCATGGGCAGTGTGTTAAGTGTAAAAAATAGAAACAGAGCATCACTTAGGGTGGCGTTGTGGATTCAAAGCAAGAGCAACTGTTGTGGTGACGAAAAGGGCATGGGGAGTTGAAATTATTGAATCTAGGGGGTTGAGGCTGGTGCAGCTCGTACGTAATGGTTAATAGAAGGAAAATGGGAGATGCCTTCTTTCGAGTGGACACATTTAGGTAGATACGGGTAAAGCGCAGACTGAGGTACTCAGATAACTGTCTCTTTATAACCAATTCGTTTTTCTATATATAGATAAGATCAACGTCTGAAGTCACTCTGCTCTCTCAATTGTGCTGTGGCCGCTCATCATATGCTAATGGCCTGAGTACTGTAATTTAAACCTCCTTAGGCGTGAAAGTCACTTCGTACGTAGTGTTATAAAGTCTTTCCATGAAGCCCGCAGATATTGTCTTACGCTCTTTTGTTCCTTTTTTCGCAGATTTTTGAAGACTGAGGAAAGTACAAGATGGATTGAAATATTAGAAAGTGATTATGATCAAGTTATTTCTTTTGTCTGGAATGGACATATGCCAAATGCAGAATCCAGGTGCGTTGAGAACTTTAATAAAAAGTTAGCAGTATTGCCCATTTCTACTGCATTGTCTTCCTGTGTAGCATATTTACACTTCACATTTTACGGCGGTGGCCTAATCCATGCATGCAGTTTTTAGGCTTTGTCTCAACGCCATAGATGCCTGAATATTAGAAAAGCAACAGCGTTGCTTCTGTGTAAATCCGATTGAATGAATTCTGCACCAAGAAATAGCGTGGGCATTGAAAATCCAGAATATCTTTTCTATACACTACAAATGACCTAAGTTGACAAATAGTACGGGTAGACATCTACCTACGGAAAAGAGGATCTTACAGTCTTCATTTTGCTCTGCAAAGATTAGAAAACCAGAAAAATGTGGGTGTGCTCATTTCCCAGGCCTCGTCATATATCACAACCTAAAGGTTAGAAAGGCAGAAAATGCTGGTATGCATGTTTAATAGCGCACTACATATTTCACAGTAGGCTACAAAACGAGAAAACGTTGCTGCCGAAGTTTTACACGCCAGTGTATTTTTAACGGCTTAAAGGCTTGAAAACACAAAATTGGTGCAGCATAGATTTTACAGGCTGTGGTTTATTTTTACTAAAAAAGACTGTGGAGTGAAGAAACAGTAGCTAGATTTTTTTACGCTATATCATTATATAGACGGCATGCATGCCGTATACTTGAAATACGGGTCACAATTTTTTTTACTGTATAAGTTTGGCAGCATCAGCTACCGGTGCTTTCGCGGTAAAAACTACGGTGAATTTCTTACAGTGTTGTTGAATAATATTGCTTATTCATTGCCACCAGTATTTATTAGGATTTTGCAAATTTCTATAAAATGAGTAGGATAATGTGCTGCTAACCTTGCTTTGATAATACGCGAATGAAAAACCCTTGAATCTAGTTGTTCTCTCTTAACATACGCACAACATTGCACTATGCGCACAACGCATCTTTTCTTTATTTTCAATTATTTTCTGCGCAATTCATTTTAAAGCACAGTTTTCGATGCCTATTTCCCCGTGTTGGGGCATGAAGAGCAACGGTATATCTTTAACAGCACAAGCCTCAGTGCTCGTTGCTAACGCCAGAAGTGTGATTAGCAAGCGCGAGGCACTTGACTCGCTCGTCGATAGCTGTGATGCTGGTATTATTGCATTAACAGAAACGTGGCTACAACCTCAAGAACAAGATTGTGAAATCTTTGACCTGTCTCGTTTCCGTATCTTCCGTTGCGATCGCACTGCTTCGCCAAGGCGGAGGCGTACTGCTCGCTATTTCAAAGTCCTTGCAGTGTCAAGTCCACATTCACTGTCCCCTTGAAGTTGGGTGTGCCTGCGTTGATATCGGTCATCTTAACATCGCGATCTTTGTTTGCTACCGCTCTCCCTCCTACCCACCCTTTTTTACCGCTGAGTTTCACGATGTGCCACACTTACTTTGCGGCATCCTTCAAACCCCATTATATTATTGGGGGGTTCAACTTCCCCAACATATGATGGACTACTGATCCTCAGTGCTGTTATCCATTTTCTTCGCAAAGTAATGGCTTTCTTTATCTCTGCTCCTTATTTTCCTTATCCCAATTAGTATTGGAACCAACGAGGATCTCAGCCTGCGCTGCTAACGTCCTTGACTTAATCTTATGCTCTCATCCTGACTTCATTACCAATGTTTCATGCTTACCGGGCTTAAGCGATCACCTGGGTCTTTCGTTCAACATATTGTCTCCTGTGTTAAAACCAGTTATCGAAAAAAGTAATTTATCGCTATGACAGGGCACATTTTGACGCTATAATATTGAGCTAGCTAACTTTCTTGATCCTTTCTTAAGCCAATTTGATGATCGCACTGTTGATGAGTACTGTTAAGTTCTCATCAGCGTCATCATGCACTGTTAAGAAGCCCTGGTTCAACTCCCAGTTAAAGAGGCTTTTCAGCCGGAAAAAAACGACTGTATCGAATAGCAAATAAAAGTGCACTGGCTTCGAAATGGGATGCCTATAAGGAGGCAAACGATGCCTGCATAGAGGCTATGAAACTTGACAAAAAGGCATTCCACATACACACATTGCCCAAAATGCTTGCGAATGACCAGCAAAAGTTTTGGCGTGTTATTAACCCCACAAGAGATAATGCGGTCACGCTGATCGATTCCAGTGGTTCACCGGTACCCGATGATGTATGTCCCCGTGTACTTAATTCTGTATTTTGTAACAGCTTCGTCGCATGTACTGATCCTGTGCTTCCAACTTTTGAGTGTTGCAATTACCCAACTATGGATTTTATAATCATTGAACCTCGTGGGGTCGAAAATGTAATTAAAGGTCTAAAGTTGTCATCAAGTCCTGGTGCTGATTTGATTAACGCAAAATATCTGAGAATACTGTTGTTTATTCATCTGTTCTACTTTCAAGAATTTTTCAGAAATCTCTAGACACCCATCAGCTCTCTGCAGATTGGAAGGTCGGGAAGGTGATCCCACTTCACAAGTCCGGCAGCAAAAATTCGCCCCTCAACTACCACCTCATTTCCGTCGCCAGCATTCCTTGTAAGGCTCTTGAGCATATTTTGTACTCACATTTAGCAAAGCACTTAGACAATAATTCATTTTTCACTAAAGTACATCAAGGTTTCCGAAAAAAACTTATCTTGCGAAACTCAACGTCTTTCTTTTACTCACAGCCTTCATCTTATTCATGACAAAGGCTCATTCGCTGACTGTGTTTCTTTGACTTCGCCAAGGTCTTCGACAAAGTGTGTCATAAATTGCTTCTATTTAAACTTACCAAACTTAGTCTTGATCCTAACCTGTTTGCATGGCTTGAACATTTTCTTCTTAATCGGTCGCAGTACGTTGCGTCAAATAACCATATATCCCCATTTAGCCCCGTAGACTCTGGTGTGCCCCAAGGATCAGTTCAAGGCCCTGTTCTTTTATTAATTTACATTAACGATTTACCCAGTGATGTTTCTTCTAGCATTTACCTTTTCGCAGATGACTGTGTTATCCTCCGTGAAATCTCAGACAGTTCTGATAACAAGTTCCTACAAGACGATATTAACGCTATTTCTAACTGGTGTGACGTATGGTTAATGCAACTTAACCTAAGTAAATGTAAATATATGCGTGTAACTCGCAGCAATATTCCTCCGCCAAACTATTATCTCAATAATACTCTCCTAGAAGCGTAACATCCTATAAATACCAAGCCGTCCACATAACCTCGACAATTTCCTGGTCATTATACATCGATAAGGTAATCACCAATACTAACCGCAGGCTAGGTTATATTCGCCGAAAATTTTCTTCTGCTCCTATGTGATTAAAGTTAATCTTATACAAAACGCTTATTAGGAGTAAAATGGAGTACGCCTCATCTATCTGGGACCCTCACCTTCAAACCCTTATTGAATCACTTGAACTAATCCAAAACAATGCTGGGCGATTCATTTGTATTAATTATAGTCGCAATTCAAGCATAACTTCGATGAAAAATTCCTTGCTACTTTTTCTATTCTCCGCCCGACGTAAGTTCTCTCGCCTTGTTTATTTCATAAACAATATTTCCACAATTCCTACCTGCGCGACAATCTTATATCATCTCCTACCCACATTTCCTCTCGCATTGATCATAGCCACAAGGTTGGAATAATTCATTGCCACACCAGAACCTGTCAAGAATTATTTATTCCCAGAACCTCTCAAGAATGGAACCACCTTACCGGCGCAGTTGTTGCAATCAAGGACAACTCAAAGTTTCGTTCGGCCATATCCGTCATCATCGCTCCTTGATAGAATTAACTAATCAATTTTGCTGTATTAACTAAACTACTTTTGCTGCTTTGTTAGTTACTATTCCTACTTTTTATAAATGATCTGCCAAATGACATCACTACGCAAATGAGAATGTTTGCCGTCGACTGCATTTTGTACAAGAGAATTGAGTCACCAGGCGATCAGGCCGACCTTAATCTTAACTTACAGAAAATTAAGAACTGGTGCGATCGGATGGCAAATGCAGCTTAACCCAACTAAATCGGTTTTTATGTCGATCTCTAGAAAAAAGAATGTTCTAAATTTTTCATACAGTATCAACGGTCATGAACTTGCTCGAGTTAAACAATATAAATACCTAGGTCTTATATTTACACCCGACTTGCGTTGGAATCTTCACGTAAATGAGTTTTGTGCAAAAGCTAACAAAGTATTGTGGGGTCTGAGACGTAACCTGCATTGTGCCTCCCCTGAAATTAAAATTTTAGCTTAGAAAACATTGCTAAGACCCATAATTGAGTACGCAAAAATAGTATGGGATCCCTACACCCAAAGTAGCTGTCTAAAACTACAGAAGGTCCAGCGCCTTACTTCTAGGTTTATATTTAATAAATACCGCCGTTTCCACTCTCCAACTGAATTATGTAAACTTGCAGAGCTCCCACCTCTACAAAAACGTACCGAGTTTGAAAGGCTTAAATTCCTCTTCTTAGTCATTCATAACCATGTCAAAATAAGATACGACAAGTACTTCCAAATCAAGACACAGGAAACATCACGGCACAGACACAGTATGTATATACCTCCTCCCACAGCGCACAATGACTGCTTCAAATATAGTTTTTTCCCAGGGCAATTCAGCAATGGAACTCTTTGCCCGATTCAATTGTTCAAATAAAATCAGTTAATGCGTTCTTGGAAGCATTACATTGCCTTATGTTCCCTGATGCACCTTGATGTTCTGTACTATTATATGTTCTGATATAATAAGTCAAAATGTGCTCTGTAATTATATTGTTAATGTGTTTCATATCAGCAGTGCTGCTTCATCTTCTTTTTTTCTTTTTTGTGCATTGGTCAAGTGCACAAATGCACTTCTCTGTTTATGTATGTTAAATACACTCCTGTAATAGCCCGTCATATGGGCTGGCAGTATAATAAATAAATTATGTATGATTTTTTTTTTACCCACTCCCCTCTGCAATACCTCGGTCTTGAGGGTACAATGAATAAATAAATAAATAAAACTTGGAAGAAAAGCTAGGTCGATCACGAGCTCCGCTGTTCACTCCAGCTTTGCACCACTAGTGCAAACTGCCCACGTTTTTTTTTTTCATGGCACCGTCCGTGAGCAGAAATGTGGGCCGATCCCTGAGGCTGTGCATTACCGGGCAGACCCATGGTAGAGGTGAAGCAGGCTCCAAGCACTCAGCCAAGTGAAGCGAAAATTTCATACATTCTTTGATATCACGCATATGACAATCACGCATATGAGTCATGCAAATGACTGATTGTATAATCAGTCATTTGCATAAAGAACAAACACTCAACATGCCTTCGAACCACATAAATGATGATAAGGCACTCCCGATAACAATGCGAAGCAAGCTATCATACGGTTCCCAGTAAAGATAAGTGGTGCAGAAGTGGCTGCGACGATGGTCACTTGCGGCGGGTGCACGTCAACCCTAGACCACATCTCATGGGCATGCACGGCATATACACAAAAGAGAAATTACGGAGCACACACAATGGGAGGCGGCGCTGTCCATTTTACATGGAGAGGTCCAAAGGGCCGTAATCAGACAAGCAATACGGCTTGCGGAGGCCAGTGGGGCCCTTGTCTAGGGGCTACACCCATTGAGCGTTCTATTCATCAATAAAATTGTGCTTATTCTTCTTGCTACGTGTAAAGTGATGTCACCGGCCTTTTGCATATAAAAGCACCAGCCTAGCAACTGATTTCATTGGTGTTACAGCACAGCTATGGGTCGGTAACGCATAGTTAGAACTTCCGAGGAACCGCGTGAATACAAGGAGTAGCCTAGGGAAAAAAGAAGGGGCAATACCACGAGCCGCGGCGTGCTGTCAGAATTACCATTACTTGCTTTACTCTAAAAGCAAGAAAGCGTTGCATACCTTCCTCAACAGTTGCAATGGTGGTTTAACAGCTTCGCTGGACATCCCCATTTACAGAGACGTGATGGCGGGTTATTTTTTTCTACCAGCTTCGCCCCGTGCTTACATGTTCACAAGACACAAGAGCTTCGCACGTTTTTCCGGCACTTAGCTCTGCTATCCATGTCTTCGTGCGCAACTGTGCTCTGAGGAAGCCGCTGCAACCACATTACTCCGGCCAGAATATCCCATTCTCGACCTTCGTCGTGTGCATCAACGGGCGACCTGACGCAATTGCGCTCGAATGTCTCAAGCCCGCCTAGATTGAGCCAACCTTGCCGTCGACTCGACCATTGTGCGACGTCACTGTACTGCCTTCCTCGAAAACACACCGGGATCGGCCACGCAAGAGGCCGCGTTTATAACAGAAACGAGCATAGAAACGTACCAGAAACTCGCCTTCGTGCATAGCGTTCGCCGCCAGCGTTTCGCGGTAAACATTACGGTTACATAAGCTACTGTTGGCGGGAAGCGTGCAAAGCAGTCAGAGATCTTAGAATGCTATCGCGTTCCACTCTTAAAGACGAAGCTTAAGAGGAAGCTGCTACTCAGTCTCAACTCCGATGCCGCTTATTCAAATACACGTAAAGCGCAGAAACGCTTTTCTGAGATAACCACAAGGGCTATTGTACTGAAATCTCTTTCAATTGAAAGAGAAACTTAAATTCTAGCGATTTTTGGAAGCGAAATTTTCATTTAGGGCCACAATGCCATTAATGGAGTTTTCGAAAATTGGTAAGCTTGAAAAAAATAGAAGCACGAAGATTACAAATTCGTAGCTCGGCACCTAGAACAGATATCGCAGTTCTGTAAACTTCATACATTAGAGCATCCAAAGTGGACAAATTTCGTTCGCCAGTTTATACTTCACGTGAATTCATTACATCGTTTACTAGGGTGTTGCGAAAGTTCTACTCACGAACTAGAGGTATATTAGATTGCCATCTATAATTCTTGTCCGCTTTAGATGTACTATTAGGTGCATTTAACGGAATAGTGATATCGTCTTTCATTGATGAGTTACAGAGTTGTAATCTTGATAGCCTCGTTTTGTAAAAAAAAGCGATATTTCTCAACTTTTATTAACAAATTGACGGCTGAAATCAAAAATTCGAAACCAACGGTCACTAGATTCCAACTTTTTCTTTTAAATGCAACGAACCTCATCAATGTTGGTACACTGGTTGCCGAGAAAAAGAAGTTTTTATTTCCCACGTAGTTAGGTAGGAGGCCCCGAGCTAAACCTTATTAAGTCCTCCAAATTTCCCCCCTCTCTATTCATTGTGTATGTGCGCTTTAATACCAAATTGAATTTTCTATTTTGGTTCGGCTAGTAATGAAATGAAACGCTTAGTTCTTTCGCAGTTAGAGAAAAAAACAAAACAGGGGGCACGGGGCACAAAGCTGCATTATGTAGCTTGAAGAACACCTTGCGTCCATTCATCACATGCAAGTATCTTCACAAGCGAGATCTCGACATAGCTTCGTATAGGCACAAGAGCCAATGTGTGGAACCCTACCGGGCCGAGCCTTCGGGCCCGGGCAGGGTACAGGCCGCATAGGGTTGAAATCAACGAGCCGGGCTCGGCCGGGCCGTTGCATGGCCCTTTAGGCCCGTGCAGTGCCCCAAGTTCGAGTGCTAGAATACCATAGATTAGGACGTTAAGTAGCTTAGAAAGGCTAGAGCACCATTTGTGGCCAGCTTAATTTAAAGGAAATGTCATCAGGAATCTTTTGTCATCATAATAGTGATAAAGTGACGATAGAGAACTCTCTAATATATATACAAAATTTTCCATGCATCTATAAATAATTTTTACGTTTTACCAATGGACGTTGTGGTGCTATGCTGAAATGCAGATCTCTCCGCGTGCGATCTACTGCAGTACCGCGAAGTGCTGCCGTACCACTGTAACACATCGCTTATGAGGAAAACCTAAACCACTCTCTTGAAGACGAACCTAGGCAGCAAACCAACGGGAAAATCTCCGCGAAAGATCATCTGTAATAAACGGAAGGACAACAGACAAAGCGCAGCTCACCGAAATCAGTAGGTCGTTGTGTGTTATCGGGGCAGTGGTCTTGCAATAAATGTGCAGATGTGTGAGACGCGTGGAATGAGGATAACACACCATGTAGTGGTTTCGCAAGTAGCCTTGTCGAGGCGATACCTTCTCTCCCACGCTCTGTCATCACTGCGGTGACTTACGGGCGTCACTCAATCATTTCGGATTTCTTGCGAAACGCCGGCTGCTATGGTAACGGGAGATAAAACCTTTTATATCTTGAAGTTGCGTATACCGCCGGTAGGTATCTGCTGCCGTCAGCGGACCGAGGAACGCGCGCATTGATCTGGTCGATCACGCCTCGCAAGCAAGCCGAGAAGTGTCCCCACCTACAGAGTATATAGAATATAGTTTACGGCGTGGTTAGAACTCAAGCGAGAGCTAGTACGGACAAGGAACGCGTGGATAACTGAATCACCCAGAGAACAGGTTCTGCTCGGGGATATCGCGTCGGCGTAGCTGCCAAGGTACGCATGGTAGCCAAGGTGCCAGAAAAGCCCATACGTCCTACAATGGCGGCTTTTGGAGGCACATCAACGCCATTTACATATCGCGGGGACAACTTCTTGGTGAAAGAAATCAACATTCGCCATTCGAGGCTTGTTGCGCCAAGTAGTCTACTGCACTAGCTAACATCACATCGCTATGACATCTCATATACTGGACTCGACTGGAGAAAACTTTATTGAGAACCTGCAGATGGACGGCCTGGCCTAGGTGACCCAGGTGCTCGCGGTGAGGCTTAGTCTTTCGACCGTTTCCCGGGCCTGCTTGATGGCCCAAACGTGGTCTTGTAACTATGAGCTAGCCAGAGCGTCGCGCCAACGCTCCTCAAGGAGGTACAGGTTTTTATAATTAAAGAGCTTTGTAGTGTATGCGCATTTCCATAGGATGTGTTCTACGTCTATGTAGTCGTGTCTACATAGGTGACAGCCATCGTCCCTGAATTTCCTGGGGTAGATGCGGTTAAGGTGCACTGGGTTTTGAAAGGTGCTCGCTTGTAGACGTCTGCACTCTGCTTCTTGTGATCTATCCAGTTTCTTGTGGGGTTGTGGGTATATTTCGGTTTGTTACTTGTAGCGAGCTAACATGTCGTGGAAGGTGATGAGCTTATCCTTATCGTCTTGAGTTATGTCTGCCGCCCCCCTCCCCCGTATTCGTGGGATGGGTGTTCGCAGCCGCGGATGGTGAGTTCGCTCGCGGCAAAATGAGCCGTCTCATTTGGGTATGGGGGGGGGGGGGGGAGGGGTTGTTCGGTCCCTGTTCATCTTCTCCCATGTGCGCCGGAATCCACTTCAAGTATTTTGGCGTAATGACTTCGTTCTTGAAGTCATTTGCCTTGCTATTTAGGATCCTGGCCGTTTCGCTGGAGAGAACCACCCTCTTGTGTAGTTTCTAATTGCTGGTTTAGAGTCGCTGACAACTCAGTTTTGACCTCTGCTGAGTATGGCTAGTGCAAGGGCCACTTTCTCCGCGGCTTCTGAGTGCCGGGCTTTGATTGAGCAGGCCGACGTTGTTTCTCCTTTCGTGTCGATCGCCACGGTCATGAAAGATTCCTTCTCCGGATACCTGGCCTCATCCACGAATAGGGAGTTCTCGCGCAGTCCTTAAATTCAAACTGAATAACTTCGAACTTGAAGGACAGCACTATGTCCAAGTTAGTGGGACGTCTTTGGGTACGAGAATTGGCCCCAACTACACCAACATATTTATGGGTAAGGTAGAAGATAAATTTTTGCTAACCAGGACCTTAAAACCTTTTTATTACAAACGTTACATTGACGATGTTTTTCTGATTTGGCCTCATGGTGAACAGGAACTGCTTTCCTTCATATCTGACTTTAACAATGCCCATCCATCCATATAATTTTCTCACACGTATTCTGCATCTACTATTAACTTCCTTGACGTCAGCGTTTCATTGCTAAATGATAAACTATCTACTGCCCTATACAAAAAGCCGACAGATAGATGTCAATATTTGCACTTCGATAGCAGTCACGTTAAACAATGCAAGACGAGCATTCCTTATAGTCGAGCCTTACGTTTTAAGAGAATGTGTTCTGAGCAATCAGAGTTTCAAAAAAATTGCCGTGCCTTAAAGAACGCTTTAGTCAAACAAAATTACCCACCACAATTAATTGACGATGCAATGAAACGCACAGACGTGCATGACCGAAGGACGCTTCTTTCCACTGCGAACAAACCAACTCCCTCACCTCAGACAAATCTTGTTCTAACCCACACTGCGTCAGTCTCATGTGTTTCGCATGTACTGAAGAAACACCACAATATTTTAATGCAAAGTGAACGCCTCAAAAATATCTTCTCTGAACCACCTAAAGCAGTATACCGTAAAGCTAGAAATATTCGAGATATACTATCATCATCATCTAAGACTGACTGCCCTGATGCGATCGGATGCCATCCTCTCCGAAAACCGCAATGTAAAGTATGCCCCTACATGTGCACATCGCAAAAGGTGACTAGTACGGCTTCAACCTTTCGTTTAAAAATCAAAGGCGATTTCGATTGTGACACTAAAAACGTAATATGCTTCAATGTACGGTGTGCAAAAAATGGTACATCGGACAAACAGAAGGGCCTTTTAGATTGCGCTTTAACTATCATAAATCCCACGCTAACACGTTGCCCAACCTGGCCATCTCAAAACACGTGCACCGCCCTGACGACTCATTTGATAAATTGAAAGTCACGCTGCTTGAATATGGATTTCGTTCAAATTATGATAGAGAAGCCCGTGAATCCTTCCTTATCTATAAGTTTGATACCGCCGCGTGTGGTTTGAATGAAAGTGCAGGAAAATTGAGTTGCCTGTCTTCGTAGCCCGTCACTTGTTCCTCCTTTCTACTAGTACATCACTAATCCCTTTTTTTGTGTCTGTTTGCTTGGTAACATAGCACATATTGGGTGACGTTTTTTGTTGTCACCTGACGATTGGTTTTGCGCTTCATTTCTGTGCGTTTTATGTTTTGTATTTTAGATGATGTGTTTGCAAACGCCATCTGTTTATACACGTATCAGCTGTCCTTTGAACGATTGACATGCATTTTGTTAGCCCATTTTAATCGTTTTTCATGTAAACATATCTTCATACGGTTGATGTGCACATTAGAGCACTGCACGGGCTCGGGCTTACCCGAAAGCCCGGGCCCGGCCCGACCCGTGGGCCGGGCCGGGCCGGGTAGAGAAGTTTTTTCACGGGCTCGGGCCGGGCTCGGGCACGGCGTGTGCTTTTTGACTCGGGCCCGGGCCGGGCTCGGGATTTCTGGTGGTGTGCATGTAACGTGCAGCGAGTCATTCTCGGGCGTCTAAACTCTGAAAAACACGTATTTTTTGGTCTCGGGCCGGGTTCGGGCCGGGCTCGGGCCGGGCTCGGGCCTAAGGTAAAGGGGTGGCGGGCCGGGCCGGGCGGGTAACGTAGATTATTTCAGGGCCCGGGACGAGCCCGGGTCTCGCCATAAATGTTTTGATCGGGCTCGGGCGGGAAGCCCAACGTAAAAACGGGCCCGGGCCCGGGCTGAAAAAATCGGCCCGTGCAGTGCTCTAGTGCACATTTATATAAACTGTACTGACGCCATGCATTGTATTCTGATGAAGGCCGGACCGCGGCAGAAACGTCAATAAACCGCATCATACGCGCGTCTACTTCACTGTGACTATTTACCCGGACCCAGAATCGCCTTTTCTGGTATATATATATATATATATATATATATATATATATATATATATATATATATATATATATATATAAGCTGTCGAGCGACTTCCTCACGCACAGGCTCCTTAATCTGTGACAGCAGCGCCGTGCGGTCGCCGCCGATGGTCAACGCAGCGAGGGAATCGTCTGTTGACGTCTGCCGCCGAGCTAGGACGCGCTGCTTACGTAGCTCGTCGAAGCTCTGGTACAAGGTCACGAGCTCAGACACGGTGCGTGGGTCCTTGGTCAGCAACATCTGAAAGGTGTCGTCTTCTATGCCTTTCATGATGTGCTTTATCCTGTCTTGCTCAATCATAGAAGGATTCACGCGCTTGCACAAGTCAATGACGTCTTCAATATAGCTCGTGAAGTTCTCGTCCTGCTGCTGCGCACGTCCGCGTAGACGCTGTTCAGCGCGAAGCTTGCACACTGCGGGGCGACCGAACACTTCCTCGAAGCTCGTCTTGAAAGTTGTCCAAGTGGCGAAGTCCGACTCGTGGTTACGAAACCAGAGGTTTGCGACGTCTGTTAGGTAGAACAGGACGTTGCGTAGTTTCGTAGCGTCGTCCCACTTATTGTGCGCGCTCACCCTTTCAAACGACGATAGCCAATCTTCTACGTCATGGTCATCGGTGCCACTAAAGAAAGTGGGGTCGCGCTGGCGCAGCACGCTTGACACGATGACCGACGGAGCTTGGGTGGCGTCATCAGGCATTGTCGGGGCAGTGGTGGGCAATGTCCGGCTTCGGAGTTCCAGGTTTGAAGAGGGTACCCAGCACCTCAACCACTTTGATAAGGAGATTTACTGACGGCAAGCGGCAGGCGAAAAACCAGTACAGTCTCAAGAGAGCAACGGTCTTGGCGCCAAGAGCTCGTGATCTGCGCTCACGCCTTATATCTATGAGAGCGCCCCACTACTGCTTGCTCCCCGTTCTTCTTCACTACAATTTATTTATTTATTTATTTATTTATTTATTTATTTATTTATTTATTATTTATTTATTTATTATTTATTGTTATTTACTTATTTATTTATTAGTATTACCCTCAGGGCCAGAGGCATTACAGAGGGGACTTGAGCATAAGGGAAGAAAGACACGATACAGGCTTTGTTCTGTTAATACAATGTTAGCTGAAAAGTAGAGATAAAAGCGGGAAACAACAAAATTCAAGCAATCGACCAACAACAAACATAATTACATACTTGGTTAGTTACATTGCAATACACTTGTGTTTAAAACACTATGAAACTAGAGTAGTGAGCCGCGGACCTGACTGATCCCGGAAGGTGGTTCCAGTCCTGTGAGGTGCGGGCTACAAATGATTGATAGCATGTTTGCTTTAAGCACGACATTATTCCCACCTTTTGTGCATGATCGAAACGAGGGGGAAATGTATGATGGAGGAAGAATAAGGTAATTGTGCAGCGCGGGACTGTAGTACATTTTGTGGAAGATACATAGGTGAAGAAACTTGCTGCGACAGGCGAGTGACACAAGCTGTAAAGACTCTTTCATTAAAGTGATACTGGCAGTACAACTGTCGTTTCTTAGAATAAAGCGGACAGCGTTATTTTGGACAGGCTCGACGGCAGAGGTTAATATAGGAGTGCTGGGGTCCCAGATGGAATCGGCATATTCGAGTTTACTTCGCACTGAAGTTTTGTAAAGGAGGAGTTTTAAAGAAACAGGGAGGGATGAAAAGTTGCACCGGAGGTAACGTTGCGAGCGGTTAGCACTGCTAATTATTTTGCTAATATGAAGTGATCAAGTAAGAGAGGAATTTATGTGA